>NC_041389.1:270422945-270470039 GCF_002162155.2 Triticum dicoccoides
CAGAGGCTTCGGCTCGAGCGTTGCCGATTGGGCGTTGCAGGGGTTGGCGGTTGGGCCGACAAATCATTTGGGGGGTTAGGGATGGGGGCAGGGCTTTTGTCCGGAGGAGGAAGAAATCATCCGTTGGGAGGAGAAAGAAATCAGGAGAAGGAAGAGGGTTTCGGGCCAATTCGACTGAATCAGAACTCTTTTTCAGTTAAGTGGTGACCCCATTTTTATTTAGAAAACTTTGTTTGAAATGGTTGCAACATGCTTTTTCTCTTTCTCTTCTTGATTGATGAAAAAAATACGCTCTGCAACGTGTTTGTCAAACATACACACATGGCTCTAATCTTAAAGTCCTCTCACTTCACCCAAATCACGCTCTCCTCCCCGGATCCCAGAGAAGCGAAGGCGACCCACTCCTCAATCTCCACAGCCGGATCGTGATCGTCTCCTCTCCCACGCCGGCCGGCCGTCCGTCCGTCGGCACCCTCCGCCCTCCTGATTTCAGTTAAACCGCTGACCTGACCTCCTCCTCCTCCTCCTCAGCAGGTGTGTGCAAGTGCAACCCACACCAAACATATAAAACGTGCTCAAAGGGGGAGCCTCCGCCCAAAATACGCGGCCTTTTCCGTCATCCTTCCTCCTCCAGTTCGGTCGGTCTCGGTCGACTCCTCCCTCCGAGTCTCCACCTCCGACCTCCGACGCTCCTCTCCAACCCACCTTCCAGAAGCCCCACCAGCAGGATGTGCGGGATCTTCGCCTACCTCAACTACAATGTCTCGCGGGAGCGCCGCTACGTCCTCGAGGTGCTCCTCAACGGCCTCCGCCGGCTCGAGTACCGCGGCTACGACTCCTCCGGGATAGCGGTCGACGCGGACCTGCCGGCGCCGCTTCCGTCCGGCTCCGCGCCGGCTCCCTACGCCGGGGCGCCCCCGCTCGTATACCGACAGGAGGGCAAGATCGAGAACCTCGTGCGATCCGTCTACGCCGGTGAGTGCCGCTTTTCCGTCTCTGGTTATGCTCTAGCCCGGTTCGCCTTCTAGGCGCTCCTTCCGGTCAAAGGAGGCGTGGTTTTTAGGCGGCGAAAGCTTCCGCAATTCGGATTCTGCCCTACTCAGTTTTGGATTTGATGATGATCTTCGGGAGGGGAATTCTGCGGTCAGCACCTTCGCATTTTGACTCGGGATCTCATAGGCCTCAACATTCTGGATCTTTCCAGATTATACACAATTCACCCCGTTAGGATCAAGTCAAATTTTGCCTTTTGAGATTTATTATGCCATCTGACAGTTATTGATGCAATTTGGCGCATGCTTTGGACCAATTTTATTGTATGCAAGTCCCGCTTCCAAATTCTGCTGCTTATCCTGATGCACGGCAGGTTGGCTACCCAAATTTCAAGCACAGAATCTAACGACTTGCTCAACTTCTGTTTTGCTCTTCAGAGGTTGATGAGAAGGATGTGAACTTGGATGCCGCATTCAATGTGCATGCTGGAATTGCTCACACCAGGTGGGCCACCCATGGCGTACCAGCCCCGAGGAATAGCCACCCGCAATCTTCCGGCGCTGGTGATGAGTTCTTGGTCGTGCACAATGGCATCATCACAAACTATGAGGTTTGCTTACTCTTTTCTTATGATCTTGTTTACAGGTTTTTTCCCCAGCAGTATACAGATTTTTTTGTTGTATAAGTATACTATTTGATTTTGATCCTAGTTATCCTTACAGTTGTAGATGCACATGCATTGTGCATTATTGCCACTAGGATGACCTTGTGCTAGTGGGCTATAAGAATTTATTTATTTTTGGGCGGGAAGGACTATAATAAGTTTAATCTCCTGGTCCGCCACATGGGTTGTCTCCTTATCTCATATACTACTGCTAAACAGCAAAAGGATTTCCAAAAGAAAAAACATACTAAACCATACTTCATGAGTTCAGTCGATTATTTAGTAACTGGAATTTCAAGTGCTGTTACTCCAGTTTAAATGGTTCTTTAAATGTTTAAACCATATTGCAATGCGTAATATCATAATTTGCAAGAGGATAATTTTTTTATCACACATTTGAGTCTCACAAGTATCTGAAACTTGTATGCATGATTATGATTAACCTTGCGAGGCATCAAATTATATTGCATGGATAACATGATGGAATGAATTTGTTTTGTTCTATTCTAACTTGGTCTTTGTGATGTACCTATACAGGTTTTGAAAGAGACACTTACTCGGCATGGGTTCACCTTTGAGTCTGATACCGACACAGAAGTCATCCCTAAGCTAGCAAAGTTTGTTTTTGATAAGGCTCATGATGGAGAAGGTATATATGTGCTTTATGGTGTGATATTGTCGCTATAGTGGAAACTCACATGATATACTGTGCTCTGTTAATTTTATTTAAGGTGACTTCTTTGTTCTTACAATTTATTGTTTTCACAGGTGATGTGACATTTAGCCAAGTTGTTAACGAAGTCATGAGGCAGCTTGAAGGTGCCTACGCCCTTATTTTTAAAAGTCCACACTACCCCAATGAACTGATCGCATGCAAACGAGGCAGCACACTGATACTTGGTGTCAACGTAAGCAAAAGAGTCCTTGTATCTTTTCTTGCTATTTGGTTGGTGCACCTCAAGAAGTTTTTCTTCTAATTATGTCCGTGCAAGTTTTTATGGTATGCTCAGATTTTTTTTTCTTGCTCTTCAAGTTATACGAAATTATTCTTCTAATTTCGCATGCCTTTTGACGTGCGCGGTATTACTGACCCTAACATGTTAATACATACCTTGTCATCTCTGCATGCTTGTGGCCGCTTGCTTCCAAAAATATGAAATGCGGAAAAACCGCAAAGCGACAACACAAAGCTTTACCCCTAACAAAACATAAAGCTTTGAAGCAGGATAATTAGTTCTACTTCTGCATATATATGATTGGTATATGCCTTTTTGTCGTATGTGTTTTATCGTGAAGGGGACTACTCACAAGTTACACATCAACTACTTGATGTAGTAAATTACATGGCTAGCTGACATGTGTTTCATTCCACTTAACCCCTACACAGTATACTGGCTGCAGATTAGTTTTAATGCTTTTTGGAGAAGTCTGTCTGTTTAATAGTGAGGATAGTTTGGTAATAATTTTCGACGCGGCCTCTCTGCATTGCACTGTGCAGGGATAAGGCTTGCCTCGTATAATCCTTCCCCAGACCCCACCTGGTGTGGGAGCTTCTAGCACTGGTCTGTCCTTTATAGTTTGGTAATAATTTCCTTTTTCTGTCAATCACTATTGTGTTGCTATGCTTTCCATTTTTTGATTAGTGTGACCATATAGATCTTGTAATTCTGCTTCTGTTGAGTTGAACTTTTATGTTGTACAAATTGTGACTCTCTTATCTCTTGTGTTCTCAGGAATTGAGTGGTCAAAAGAGCGGGAAATCATTCAATGATGTCAAAGCACTGACAGCAAACGGAAAGCCAAAAGAGCTATTCTTCTCCAGTGATTTATGTGCTATAGTGGAGCATACCAAGAACTATTTAGCTATTGAAGATAATGAAATCGTTCATATCAAGGTACAGCTCAAGTGTTCTCTTGTTAGCATGCATCCCATAATTGTTCTTTTCCCTCCTTTTTGTTACAAATGCTGTTCTCTTGATCAGCGTGGTTTTGGGAATATACTTTTGGAAAATATGCACTATTCTTGCTTGCCTGCTACCATGCTCTAAGAAGAATGATTCACTACCTTAATCTTTGTCATTGTTGACCCTCCTTTTTCGGTGATTCCAAACTAAAAGCCGAAGGCGTACTATCAGCCGCATTTTGTTTCTTTCATGAAGCTTGCACTCTATCATGTTCTAACAATTTACATATTGCAGGATGGCAGTGTGTCTATCCTTAAGTTTGACCATGACAAAGAGAAGCCAGCATCTGTGCAACGAGCATTATCTGTTCTTGAGATGGAAGTGGAGCAAATAAAGAAAGGAAACTATGACCACTTCATGCAAAAAGAAATCCATGAACAACCACATTCACTGACGACAACGATGAGGGGTAGACTAAAGGATGGTGCAGTTCTTTTGGGGGGACTGAAGGAACACCTCAAAACAATTAGACGCAGTAGAAGAGTAGTCTTTATTGGCTGTGGTACTAGTTATAATGCTGCGTTAGCTGCGAGAACTTTTGTGGAAGAACTAACAGGTGAGTCAGTTCAGTTTGTCTGCTGCATCGTCCTTATGTGGAAGCTTTAGAAATGAAAACACTAATGCAATGCCTATCTAGGTAGTGACCTTTTAACATGTCTTTCTATCCCTTGCATTACTTTTGCATTAGGTATTCCTGTGACTATGGAGGTTGCAAGTGACTTGCTGGACAGACAAGGTCCCATCTACAGAGAGGACACTGCAGTTTTTGTTAGCCAGTCAGGGGAGACAGCAGATACCCTTCTTGCTCTTGATTATGCACTGGAAAATGGAGCACTTTGTGTTGGCATAACAAATACTGTTGGAAGCACACTCTCAAGAAGAACACATTGCGGAATTCACATCAACGCTGGTTGTGAGATTGGTGTTGCTAGCACTAAGGTATGCTTTTGTGCATTCTCCTCTTGCAGTAGTTTTCAGTTTTTTGGCATCTTGTTCCCAAACAGTCTTTGAAAATTGTGCAGGCATACACGAGCCAAATTGTAGTCATGGCAATGATGGCCTTGGCTATTGGATCTGACCAAATATCCACTCAAGCTAGAAGGGAAGCTATCATCAGTGGGCTTTTCAGTCTTCCAAGTATGTTTTTACTTGAATCAACCATGTACCATGCACTCAATGGAAGTGCTATTTTCTGTTGACGTTTTCAAACGTATGCAATATCACCATGCAGGCAATGCCAGTCAAGTTCTGAAACTCGACTCTGAAATGAAGGAACTTGCCTCTTCATTGATTGACTCGGAATCACTCCTCGTGTTTGGAAGAGGCTATAACTATGCCACTGCCTTAGAGGGTGCTCTCAAAGTTAAGGAGGTTGCGCTGATGCATAGTGAAGGCATGTTTGCTGGGGAGATGAAGCACGGGCCGTTAGCCCTAGTGGATGAAAACCTTCCCATCATCGTCATTGCAACACGCGACACATGCTTCAGGTAATCGATTTGAACAGAGCTTCTTGATCAATTTTTGTTTCAAAACGGGAAACGCCTAATACTGTTGTTATCCTTTTGCAGCAAGCAGCAGTCAGTGATTCAGCAGCTCCTTTCTCGCAAGGGGCGTCTGATCATAATGTGCTCAAAGGGAGATGCCTCTGCTGTCAATCCCGGCGGATCTTGTAGAGTGATTGAAGTTCCAAAGGTTGCGGACTGTCTCCAGCCAGTGATTAACGTAATACCATTACAGGTTAGCCCCAGCTTTCTTGTTTCTCTCAAATTTCAAATTCGATTTCTTACTACAGTTTTGCCCACTGAATAATGTTTTGTTATCTCTGCTTCAGTTGCTCGCATACCATCTTACCGTTCTTCGTGGATTCGATGTTGACCAACCAAGGAATCTGGCGAAGAGCGTGACCACCCAGTAAGTAGAGGAAAAACATGCAGAGTCATAGCTCAGAAGTATTCAGGTATTTCTTCTAGAAAAGAAGAAAGAGTGCTGTAGCCGTGAATATCGTGATAGTGTATATTTGAGGAGGTTAGCATCATCGGCAGTCTGTTGATCAGCTCGTTGTGAAAAATGTATGAATGTTATTTGCGAAAAAGAAAGCAGGTTATCTTCAATGTATGCTTTGCTTGTCATAACCCTAAGATGATGCATTGGCTTGCTGGAATTGCTCATGTTGTAATTACTGAAAGACCTCTGTTTGTCATTATTACTGCCATTGGAAACATATTGAGAAATTAATGAAAGAAGTCACAACCAAGGAAGTATACAGGTACTCCCTCTATAAACTTCTATAAGATCGATCTTATAGAAGTTTACAGAGGGAGTATTTAATAGAAGTGCAAAATAATAATTTAAACATAATAAAGTGGTCACCGGTTAGGTCATGTTTGGTTATAGGGAAACCAAAATCTCCGAGGGCGTCTACAACTCACCCGCCTGTCATCGCAAAGGGATCGTCATGCTAGCCACCCTGACGGCTTGGTCTATTTGGCGCCACCGCAACCGATGCGTCTTCGACGGCGAGACCCCATCCGCCGCATGGCTAGTGGCGTCTTGGATGGATGAAGCTCGATCTTGGGCAAGAGCGGGTGCCCACGGACTTAGATTGTTACTTGAGTAGTCACCTAGCCTTGTATTCAGGCTGAGCGACCTGTCACCAACGCTTTGCAGCTTACTAACTTGCCTTCTGTGCACAGGACATTAAGCTCGCACCCTCCCCCCTCCCCCTCATCTCTCTTGTACTGCTTGTACACCCACTGTACCTATCAATGAAAAGATACGCATCCTAGTGTATTCGTGAAAAAAAATCTCCGAGGGCCATGTTCGGTTATACCCACCCCTATCGGGGCCGGGGCTGAAACCTGATCGAACCTAGCGGTTTTGCCTTGGCTGGTGTTAAATCCAGTGGGTGTATAACTCTCTTTGGTTAAACCCATAGGGGGTTACACCCCGACCGATCCCTTCCAAAAGGGCCGAGCTCTCTGGTAAAACTCATCGGGGTTACACCCCGGCCGATCCCTTCCAAAAGCGTCGGGTTTCAGTGGGGAATCAATCCCCACATCTCCCCACGTGGAATCAACCATTGCCCTTTGCGCTGAAAAGAAGAGAAGCTCCTCTCTCCCATTCTCCTCTCGCGAACCCTAAGCGACAACAGCCACAACGAAGGTGGCAGGGACGGAGTCACGACATTGGCGGGTCCAAGAAGCGTCAGACTTCCACGAGCGTCTCACCCTCGTCGACTAGTGCATACCATCTGAGGCGAAGGCTCATCCATGCTATATTTTGCAACTGACCATGGCTGTTGTGGCCATCCTTGATGAGATGTTCGCCACCCTAGAGATGCTCGTTGGAATTCTGAACTGCCCTATGGTTTAATTAGAACTTGATATCTAATATTAAATCATATCACACTGCAATCTCATTGATGCACATGGATCTGATATGTTGGAACCTGTAAGTTTTTAAGTATTGACATGCGAACAATACTTGGCGACCGTTGTTGTGTTGGTCCTTGTATTGTTGTGTTCTTCTATTCAATATATAACCATTGTTTTGAACTTGTAAGGCCTTGTACAATGGGATGTGCTTAGAGAGAAGCTTAGAAAAATAAACCGGGTTTTTCTGAAGCACCGGTGCCTATTTCTACAGAAGAGACGCTTAGTTAAGTGTCTATCCTGTACAAATAAGCACGGGTGCTTAAGAAAAGCCTGGTTTATTTCTCTAAGCACCTCCCCTAAGCACCTCTGATGCGGAGCATCCCTCGCTCATCCCCATGGACGTATCTACATCTTCCTCAACACCACTTGGACCCATGACAAGAGCTAGAGCAAAGGCTATCGAAGATAAGGTGAACTCGCTCCTTTCCGAACTTCCTCTCTCTACTCACGAGACTTGGCTACTACCTCATATGGACACTCTGTGTGTGATCAGGTACTTGGAGGAAAGCCATGGTGCATCCACATCCATCGAACAAGGAGGCAAAGCTACCAACCGCGAAGGTCAAGAAGAAGATCCACCGGAGAAAGCTCCAGCCACCGGACGACCGGTCGGGACCGGACGTCCGGCGCCTGAAGCCCCAGCTGCCAAGTCCCAGCCAACGCAGGCCCCAGCGAGCGGACGTCCGGCCCAGACCGGACAACCGGCCACACTCTCCAGTGAGCGGACGTCCGACACCTCCCAATAGAATGAATATTAACGGAAGTATGAAGATTCCGGACGTCCGGCGCCTCCTTCACAGAACGCATCCAGCGGACGTCCGACGACACCGGACGACCGGACCCCCATGAGCCACCGGACGACCGGTCCCCAGCGGACGTCCGGTACCTGTCTGCGCACAGTTTCGGGCCGAAGCCCATGTACCCCTCCACTCCGTCCCCTTTTGCACTAAGACTATAAATAGGTCTCTCCTACCTCCTAGCTAGGGTTAGCATTGGATTAGCTCATGTTTGTGTGAGAGCCTTTGCTCATCCACTTGGATACTTCTCTTCGGAGTTCACGGCCTCTTCGGAGAAGATCCCCCAAGCGGATTCAAGACCCCTTTCTAGGGAAGAACATCAAGGCCTCCTCGCGGAGAAGAATGGTTCCTTTGTATCCTTACCTTTGTTGATCTTGAACCTTGGGCTACCTTATGTGTGTGGTGATCTAGCACTTGTGTGATTGATTCCTTGTCGGTTTAGTGATTCTCTCTCGTTTCCCCCGTGTTTTCCCTTTGTGCTTCCGTGTGTTCTTCGTGATTCCCCATAAGATCCACTCCAAACGTGAAAGATCGTCGCCATAGGGTTCCGCCCTACATCATCTTGGTATCATGAGCCACGTTGATCACGTTGTTGGAGCCCCTACCCCGTGTTTTCTAGCTTGATTTTGTGTGTTCTTGCCTAAATCCGAAAATCCCCACCAAAAATAGCCCCCAATTTTTTTGTGATTTGTTGGTGAGTTGAGATTTTGTTGGATTTGGTTCATGGATTTGAGTTGCTACGTGCGAATCTAGCTTTCCCCTCCCTTCCCACCCTTTTCCATCCACCAATCCACTCGATTTTGACATCACCACCTCCATCCACCCCCGAAATCGCGCAGTTCATCTCGTGCCCGAATTTCGCCCAGGCACCGGACGACCGGAACCTACCGGACGTCCGACGACCGGACGACCGTAAAAACCGGGCGTCCGTGAAACTCTGACGAAACTGAAATTTTCAGTTCGGCCACCACCTCAACCCCACCTTCCACCACATCGTCCAAACCCACATACACCACCTTCCTCCCCATTACCTTCGATGACGATTTTAACATATTTTGGTCCTTGAGATTTTGAGTTGTGGCTCCCGTGTCCTATTGTGTTTCGGCTATTTAGGTACGGTTCCACTTCATCATTACCACGGCTCATCTTTACAAGGGTCTCATCATCGCCAAGGACGGTAACTTCGACGACATCTTTGCCATACCTTGCAATTGCATTGATACCCCACATGGCCCTACTTTTGCGTAGCTTACCCATCGAGACTAGCCATTGAGTATTGCCGGCAACGTGACTTGTGTACATTAGTGATAATACTCCATATCATACATACCATATCATCGTGGTGCATATCTTGGAATCAACTTGTGTGTCACAAAGTTGTCGTCGCATACACAATTGCTATCTTGGTTCATGAAGTTTTGCATGAGAAAAGAGCTCAAAAGTGAAAGAGCCACCCAAGCTTTTAAGCAAAGAGGAAAGATAAGCAAAGAGCTTATGAGCAAGAACCATAGCATCATACACCATTAATATTGTCATATAAGATCATCTTGGATCATAGCACCGAAATACCATACATATAGCATACTTGGGATAGAGATCATTGCATTTTTGCCTAGTAGGTTGTGCACAAGTTCCGTATCCGCCTATTATGCAATCGTGCTAGCGTCTCTCTAGTATTGTGCAACAAGAGCATTTTCGTGGGTTTCACATTTTGGCTCACTTTTGGTTTGCACAATCCCATCTATCTATTTGCGTGTGTGTTCCCGTGTTCCATTATTTTGCTTGGTCTACTTGTTGCATTTGCAAATTTGTGAATCATTTCCAACATTATTGAAGCTCACTTACTATTGCATCAAATTTTATGCCACCATCCTAACCAAGCTCCACCATAAGCTTTTACTTGTGTAGGTGTGAGAACCGACAAGAATTGGTACCAATAATGCTATTTCATTGTCCGCATTTGAGTGAACTTGATTCATCATCAACGTCGGTCAAAGGTACATTGGTATAAGTTCTTCTCCTCCTACCACTCACATTTTGCTTGAAATGATGGATAGGCCAAGTACTTCTACCAACCCACTCTTCATCGAGCAAGACGACGACATGTCATCATACGTCACCAAGAGCCACCTCTTCGGTGCACAACGAGCATTGCATCAAGAGCAACAAGCAATGAACGACCGCATCGACAACCTCGCCACCGACTTGCGACTCTCCGAGCAACGTACAAGAGACTACTTCGACAACAAGCTCGACGCGCACAAGCAAGAGAACGATGCAAGATTGGACGAGATCCGCTCCTTGTTGGTGAACCGGCCTCCTTCTACATCGTCATACTCAAGACGGAGCCACTCAAGTCGACACTATGATGACTCCTTCTCCGGCTCAAGTACACCGTCATCAAACACTCTTCGATGAGCCGCGCGTCAAGACCGTCATGCATCTCGCAACCCGCTACACGTCAACCATTCACAAGAGCAAGTCGATGAGCAAGTCCCTCGTCCTCAATCAAACCAAGTAGCGTTTGCTCAAGCTCAAGAACGACAATGTCTTCGTTGCTAAGAATAACAAGAACGAGCGCGTCTACACCAAGAGCAACAAGACGCCGAGGCTCAACGTCTTCAACAACAACAACGAGAAGCACAAGCTCTTGAGGCGGAACGTGCCCTTCAAGCATCAAGTCGAGCTATCGCCAACCGCAATCGCGAATGGCGAAATCAAGAGGAAGCCCTTCAAGAAGAAATCCAAGAGAGGAACTACCATCCGTGTGTCCAACGTCAAGCTACACAAGCTCCCTCACAAGCTCGTCAAGATCCACCTCAACCTCAAGGTCAACAAGAGCAAGTTGATCATGGACTTCCTCCACGCCAAGAGCAACATGAGGATGATTACCCTCCACGTCAAGGGCGTCATCATCACCATCGCCAACAACACAATGAAGAGCAACGCTATGGCAAGCTCAAATTCACAATGCCCAAGTTCAATGGAAGCAATGGTCCCGAAGAGTACCTCTCATGGGCATTGAAGGTCGACAAGATATTTCGTTTGCACAACTATGAGGAAGAGAAGAAGATCGCTATGGCATCACTTGAGTTCCAAGACTATGTGCTCATATGGTGGGAACAAGTCCTTGAGCGCCGACAAGCAAGAGGTGAACCTCCAATCACCACTTGGGCTAAAATGAAGGATGTCATGCGAGCACGTTTTGTGCCAACCTACTACAATCGCGATCTCTTCAAGAAGCTACAACTCCTCAAGCAAGGAACAAAGAGTGTTGAAGAATACTACAAGGAAATGGAGATTGCCATGATTCGAGCCAGTGTCACGGAGGATGATGAGCAAACAATGGCACGATTCTTGAATGGACTCAATCATCCCATCAAGAAGATTGCCGACTTCCAACCCTACTCTAACCTCATTGAGCTCGTGCATCAAGCTACAAAGGCAGAACGCCAAGTATAAGATGACTTCAAGTACGCCAAGTACTCCTCCAAGACCTACGGCTTCTCCAATAACCAAGCTTCAACAACTACTCCAAATTCGACATCAACCAAGCCTTCTCCAAGCAATGACGACAAGCCAAGTTACAAGAAAACTTCCACAAGTTCAAGTCGTCTTCCTCCTACTACAAGCAACTTCAAGCCGCGTGCTTCGTCATCTACTCCAACCAATGAGACCGTTAAGACAATCTCCTTCAAGTGTTTCACTTGCGGCGGCCGAGGCCACAAGTCCTATGAATGCACAAACAAGCGCACCATGATCCTCAACGACGATGGCACCTACGACTCAATGAGTGAAGATGAAATGGAAGCTCTTGAGCAAGTGGACATGCATAGGCGAGTGAATGAGGATGAAGATGATAGAGTCTTTTGTGATGAGGATTCGAGCCCCGCTCTCGTTGTCTCCAAGGTCTTGACTCTTCAACATCAACAAGAAGAAGACCAACGATGCCACATCTTCCACACAAAGGACGGCATCAATGGAAGGTCCGTCAAGGTCATCATCGACGGAGGTAGTTGCCACAACTTGGAAAGTGAAGAACTATGCTCCAAGTTTCAATTGGTCAAGAAGAACCACCCGCACCCCTACAAAGTTCAATGGCTAAGTGACTCCGGCACTATACGAGTTGAGCATACGGTCCAAGTATCCTTCAAAATTGGTGCATATGAGGACAGTTTGGAGTGTGATGTGGTCCCAATGACCGTTTGCCACCTCCTTCTTGGTCAACCATGGCAATTCGACCGTGGTGGCTTCCACAACGGGCGTACCAACCACTATAGCTTCAAGATGAAAGGGAAGGAATATGTGCTACGACCTATGGCTCCTAGTCAAGTGATAGCCGACAAGCAAACCAACCACCATAGAGAGAAGAGTCAAAAAGACATCCCCCAAAACGTGAGTGAGAGCCACAAGCCGAACTTGAGCGCCTCTTCGCCTAGAGAGAAAAACCTCATACTATTTGCCACAAAAAGTGAGATGAGAGATGTGTGTGAGAACTCATCGAGTGTGATGCACTTCATCCTTGTGTGCAAGGATGGAGAACCAAAAACTAACACCATTCACGAGCTACCTTTGGTGTTTCAATCTCTTTTGCAGGAATTTCAAGATGTTTTCCCCGATGAGCTACCTCCGGGTCTACCTCCTCTTCGAGGCATTGAGCATTGAATCGACCTCATCCCCGGAGCGCCACTTCCAAACAAAGCTCCATACCGTGTCAATCCCGAAGAAACCAATGAGATTCAACGGCAAGTACAACAACTAATCGACAACGGTCATGTACGTGAAAGCTTAAGCCCTTGTGCCGTTCCCGTTATACTAGTGCCTAAGCCCGATGGAAGTTTCCGCTTGTGTTCCGATTGTAGACCCATAAATGCTATCACAGTTCGCTATAGGCATCCCATCCCTCGCTTAGATGATATGCTTGATGAACTTAGTGGAGCCAACTTTTTCTCAAAAATTGATCTTAAAAGTGGCTATTATCAAATACGCATTCACGAGGGTGATGAATGGAAAACTGCTTTCAAAACCAAATTTGGCTTATATGAGTGGTTAGTTATGCCTATGGGTTTATCGGAGGCTCCCGGTACTTTTGTGCGTCTCATGCATCATGTACTTCGACCTTATATTGGAGTCTTTGTTGTGGTTTACTTCGATGATATTCTTGTGTTTAGCAAAACCATGAAAGAGCATCTTGATCATGTTAGGGCTGTTTTACAAACACTTCGCAAAGAAAGTCTTTATGCCAACATGAAAAAGTGCACATTTGGTGTTGACAAAGTGGTTTTCTTGGGTTTCGTTGTCTCTTCCAAGGGTGTCCATGTTGATGAAACTAAAATTGAAGCAACTAAAACTTGGACCCAACCCACCAACTTGCAACAAGTGCGAAGTTTTCTTAGTCTTGCAGGTTTTTATTGTCGCTTTGTGAAAAACTTTAGCACTATTGCCGCCCCTTTGCATGCTTTGAGTAAGAAGAATGCTCCTTTTGTTTGGGGAACTTTGCAATCAACCGCTTTTGATGAGCTCAAGTCTTTACTTACTAATGCTCCGATTCTTGCTTTGCCCAACTTTGACAAAACTTTTGAGGTTCATTGTGATGCAAGTGGTACCGGAATTGGCGGAGTTTTGATGCAAGAAAAACGAGCAATTGCATATTTTAGTGAAAAACTCTCCGGTGCTCAACTTAACTATCCCATCTATGAGAAAGAATTGTATGCTTTAGTGCATGTCCTACATGTTTGGGAACATTATCTTAGACCTCATGAGTTTGTCATACATACCGATCATGAAACGCTTAAGTACTTAAAAGGTCAAACTAAGTTGAACAAGCGTCATGCCAAATGGAGTGAATTTATTGAATCTTTCCCATATGTGATCAAGTACATTAAGGGTAAGGAAAACGTAGTTGCCGATGCACTTTCACGCATATGCATGCTTGTCACCACACTTGAGTTGAATGTTATTGGTTTTGAGCACATAAAAGACTTGTATGCTAGTGATCCATCTTTTGCACCTCATTATGCTAAATGTTTGACGCATACATCTTGGGAACAATACTAAATCAAGGATGGTTATCTTATGAGAGCTAACAAACTATGCATTCCCGAGTCTTCTCTTCGTTTTCTCCTTTTGCAAGAGGCTCATGGAGGCGGACTCATGGGACACTTTGGACGCGACAAGACTTTCGCCACGCTCTCCAAGAACTACTTTTGGCCCAAGATGTTCCGCGACGTCTCACGCTTCACCACCCGATGCTCTACATGCCGCAAAGCTAAGTCCAAAGCTCAATCTCATGGTCTTTACATGCCACTTCCTATTCCTTATCAACCTTGGGAAGACATTAGTATGGACTTTGTACTTGGTTTGCCTAGAACTCAAAATGGAAAGGATTCCGTGTTTGTTGTTGTGGACCGATTTTCTAAGATGGCACATTTCATTCCTTGCAACAAGATAGACGATGCTTCAAATGTTGCAAATCTCTTTTGTAGGGAAATCTTGTGTCTCCATGGAGTACCAAAGACAATCGTCTCCGACCGCGACGTCAAGTTCTTGAGTTACTTTTGGAAGACCCTATGCGCCAAGCTCAGAATCAAGCTCTTGTTCTCATCCGCATACCATCCTCAAACCGACGGCCAAACGGAGGTGACAAACCGGACTCTCTCCACTCTACTTCGCGTGTTGATCAAGAAGAACATCAAGGAGTGGGAGGCATGTCTACCCATCGCCGAGTACGCCTAGAACCATGCAAGACATTCGACTACCGGTAAGTCCCCCTTCGAGGTCGTCTACGGCTTCAACCCGTTGTCACCATTGGACATTCTACCTCTTCCTCTACAAGAGCGCACCAACATGGATGCGAGTGCACGGGAAAGCTACATCAAGAAGATGCATGAAGATACAAGGCACACTATCGAGCGCCAAGTACAATGACTAGCGACCAAGCTCAACGTCAACAAGCAACCCATGATCTTCAACATTGGCGATCTTGTGTGGATACACCTTCGGAAGGACCGCTTCCCCAATGAACGCAAGTCCAAACTTCTCCCTCGAGCCGATGGACCCTTCAAGGTGCTAGCACGCTACAACGACAACGCCTACAAGATAGACCTACCACGAGGCAAGTACAATGTGAGCGACATCTTCAACGTCAAGGACCTTGCGCCATACCATGGAGATGAAGTTTTTGATCCGTGGTCGGATCTTTCCCAAGGGGGGGGGGGAGATGATGCGGAGCATCCCTCGCTCATCCCCATGGACGTATCTACATCTTCCTCAACACCACTTGGACCCATGACAAGAGCTAGAGCAAAGGCTATCGAAGATAAGGTGAACTCGCTCCTTTCTGAACTTCCTCTCTCTACTCACGAGACTTGGCTACTACCTCATATGGACACTTTGTGTGTGATCTAGTACATGGAGGAAAGCCATGGTGCATCCACATCCATCGAACAAGGAGGCAAAGCTACCAACCGCGAAGGTCAAGAAGAAGATCCACCGGAGAAAGCTCCAGCCACCGGACGACCGGTCGGGACCGGACGTCCGGCGCCTGAAGCCCCAGCTGCCAAGTCCCAGCCAACGCATGCCCCAGCGAGCGGACGTCCGGCCCAGACTGGACGACCGGCCACACTCTCCAGCGAGCGGACGACCGAAGTCCCCGGACGTCCGGCACCTCCCAACAGAATGAATATTAATGGAAGTATGAAGATTCCGGACGTCCGGCGCCTCCTTCACAGAATGCATCCAGCGGACGTCCGACGACACCGGACGACCGGTCCCCAGCGGACGTCTGGTACCTATCTGCGCACAGTTTCGGGCCAAAGCCCATGTACCCCTTCACTCCATCCCCTTTTGCACTAAGACTATAAATAGGTCTCTCATACCTCCTAGCTAGGGTTAGCATTGGATTAGCTCATGTTTGTGTGAGAGCCTTTGCTCATCCACTTGGATACTTCTCCTCGGAGTTCACGACCTCTTCGGAGAAGATCCCCCAAGCGGATTCAAGACCCCTTTCTAGGGAAGAACATCAAGGCCTCCTCGCGGAGAAGAATGGTTCCTTTGTATCCTTACCTTTGTTGATCTTGAACCTTGGGCTACCTTATGTGTGTGGTGATCTAGCACTTGTGTGATTGATTCCTTGTCGGTTTAGTGATTCTCTCTCGTTTCCCCCCGTGTTTTCCCTTTGTGCTTCCGCGTGTTCTTCGTGATTCCCCGTAGGATCCACTCCAAACGTGAAAGATCATCGCCATAGGGTTCTGCCCTACATCAACCTCCCATTGTACAAGGCCTAAGTTTTCTGATATTCTTTTTCAGTTCTACAACAATACAACAACACAACAATACTTGAAAGCGTTTTTCTCTGATGTTCCTTTAAAAAATAAACACAACTTTATTTATTTGAAATAACAATTACATCATTTATGAGAAAGCATACAAGTTCAATCAGAGGCTCCTCAAGCCAATTATACATCAAAG
Source organism: Triticum dicoccoides (assembly GCF_002162155.2). Classification (NCBI taxonomy): domain Eukaryota; kingdom Viridiplantae; phylum Streptophyta; class Magnoliopsida; order Poales; family Poaceae; genus Triticum; species Triticum dicoccoides. The sequence goes on from NC_041389.1 coordinate 270,439,267, forward strand.
AAAATCTAGCCAACCTAGCGAGCTCATGAGAAAATTTATTTGCTTTCCTATTGTAATGTTCAAACCTAAAAATAGTAAAATCGTAAATGGAATGATCACAATTGTCGAAAACCGTCGCCGCCGCCCCCGAAGAATGACCACCCGTCTTCATAGTGTCAATGACCTCGAAATTGTCATAACTAATAACGAGTGGGTTGCACCCCACCCTTTGCGCAAGGGCAAGACTAAATCCGAGCGCCAAAGTTTCCGTTGTAGTAAGTTTTCCCTGATGTTCCTTATACAACAGAGCAGCACAATAGTACTATTTGTTCAGTGGGTTGAAGGTTTAACCGAATGGATGTTAGTAGCAGGGTTCACAGGGGAATGGAGGGAGGAGGGTTAGTGGGGATTGAATGACGGGATGAGGTTCCCCCAATCCTTCCAGGGATGGGATTCCTTATAGGTTTAAACCCCCTAGAAACGAACAAAGCCTAGTGAAACTAATCCACCAAAGAAGTAATTATGTTGATCTCATACTTGTCACCCAATCCCATCAACTTTGGAGTGGGTTTCATTCAATGGCTTCAAAGGAGTTTTTTTTCTCCCCCATGGAACAAGGTGGATTGGGCTGGGACTTTCCCCGTCCCAGCCTCAACCAAACACACACATCACTCACCCAAGTGGTGAGTTCACATGTGCTTCCTTGAACAAGAGGGGGTTGACCTCAACTTTAAAAGGAATGTCAATATTTATTTAGTCTGATGTACGTGGGTCCATCTCTATTCACTATTTTAACTTTTATCTAGGTGAACTGACTGGTAGTTAGACAATAGTCAACATCTATAAAGGATCCCCAGTTGTGTTTTCATTTTGCTTTGATAGTTTCACAACCGTTTTGCGCCCACAGATGAATGTGCCTTTTCTTCGCTCAACGAGGTATTCTTTTAAACGAGGCTATTCGTGCATGGATGGCAGCTCTAGAACAACCTCATGAAAATTTTATATTCCTTGAGGAGGTTCTACCACGTGGAAACACTCTTTAATGAAACTTTTGTTTTAGCCGGTCCTTACTAAGAAACCACCGGCTTTGCTTGGTGAGCTGGGAATGTAAGACTTATCAATTTGTACGGGAAACCTACTTGGAGCTCACGTAGCCCATGCCAGAGTAATCATATTCTTGGCCGGAGCAATGAACCTATTTAAAGATTGGTGAATTAATGCATCTACAAGTGAAGTCTTTCACTCTTGCGAATCACGGGGTATCCTGCTTTGCTTGTTCTCACTCACTCGTTTACACTTTTTCCGGCTGTAATTCAGACTATAAAAGTAAAAGAAAACCCTGAATTTTCTCTTATTAGAGAATTGTACATGGGCAACCGCCCCCACTGTTGTGTGAGTGCTCCGCCCCGCCGTGTTCGCCACCTCCATGTTCCTCCGCATTTGCTCGCCGTCTGCATATGCAAATGAACCATGTACACCGTTAGATCGAGCTTACAAATTTCATTATTTCGTTTCACTCAGTTGGATTTTTGTTGCATCACAACGGGGCCATATCGACTAGAAAATATTTGGTTGTAAGTCGACTACCATGACATTCCTTATCCAACAGAAATCAGATAATCACGTTTTAGAAATAATGTGCAAATTTAAGCGTGGTAATATGCAACCAAGCACACCCAAAATTGCAAACAATGTTTTTGTGCAACTCTAGTTCCATGATGGGCAACTTGATAACCTTCGGTCAAATGATGTTTTTGATGCTTTTGAACTTCGGTCTACTGCACATGGATGCTGTTTTTATGTTTGTTGTTCCATTACTGGTTGATAGGAGAACCCAATCCTCTCAAGGATCGTATGGGGAAAAAAACTGATGTGCAGCTTGATCTCCCAAGGTTTTGATTTTCGGTTTGTGAAATTTTCCGCCCCAGGCCAAGATGGCCGAATTTCGGCCATCTTCAAAAAAATTGGCCGAAATTTGATCAGGATTTGGCTGAAATTTGACCAAAATCTATTATTTCGCCAAAAGATATTTTCCGCCCCTGGCCGAGATGGCCGAAATCCGTTTTTTCGGCCGAAATTCAAACACAGGATCTACCTAGAACCTTTTTTGCGAAAATGATCTACTTAGAATCTGACAATTAACTGGGAAATATCAAATCCATTAGTTTGATATGCTGTTTATTTGGGGTTGGATATTATGGTGATCTGACAACGGGTTGCATCGTCCTCTCCTTCCATTTGGAGAAATGGAAAATAGAGTGGCCCAGTTCAAAAAGAGAGTTAACTAAGCTGTTCAAGTTTCATGAAGGATTTTAGCTTGATGAGGAGGAGAAATTCAAGAATGCAATCCTAGATGAACGCAATGGAATGTTGGTCAGCAGGCAGCAGGGTCGATTGGGTGGACATTGGAGGAGCAGTACTCACTTTGCCATCATGACCTTGGCGAACTCCTTGTAGTTAATCTGCCCGTCGCCGTCGGCGTCGGCCTCTTGGAGCATCTCGTTGAGCTCGTCCTCGGAGAGCTTCTCGCCGAGGTTCTTCATGACGGTGCGGAGCTCGTCGAGGGAGATGAAGCCATTGTTGTCCTTGTCGAAGACGCGGAAGGCCTCGTGGAGCTCCTCCTCGGCTTCGGCGTCCCCGCGCATCTGCCGCGCCACCAGCCCCAGGAACTCGTTGAAGTCGATGGAGCCGCTCCCGTCGGCGTCCACCTCCTCCACCATGTCCTTGAGCTCCTCCTCCGTCGGGTGCTGCCCCAGCGACCGCATCACCGTCCCCAGCTCCTTGGTCGTGATCGTCCCTGCGCCCGCCCAAATCACCCGTCGTAACAATCAAAATCAATCGACAGCGTGCGGGAATCGATTGGTCGAATCGGATCAGGAGGAACACGGCAAGAAGGATTGAATTGATTGATCGATTGAGGGCGCGTACCGTCGCCATCTTTGTCGAAGAGGCTGAAGGCCTCCCGGAACTCCTGGATCTGCTCCTTGGTAAGCTCGTCCATTTTGTTCTCGTCTTCCGCCGGAGCCCGAGAAGACAGCCGGTGATCGATGGGGACGACGATCGGAAGGATTCAGCGGCTGATTATTCTTCTTGTGTTGCCGCCAAATCCATCATTATTCCCTTCCCCTTGGGCTGATCGCCTCGATGTCGTCTTGTTCGTCGCGTTGGCTAAAATAAGTAAGGAGAAGGCGGGAGGGGGGAGCCCGCCATTTATACGTACCTACATGGAACTTACGCTGTGGCCAACAGAAAAGAAAGAAGAAACAGCGAGACTGCTCTGGTGAGCTCTGAGCTCGCATCCACCCTTTGCTATAATAAAATTCAAAAATATATACGTACTTAACAAATTAAGAAAACACTTATTTTTTGGCAACAAATATTGGTTTGCGCTTCACATGTGTCATGTGTGCAAGCCATCGTGAAAATTTGCACCGATATGAAACACACATCAAAGTTATGCTCAAAAAAAAAAAACACACATCAAAGTTTGTTTAAAAAAACAGATTTTTATTTTTTTTATATTTTTTGGATACTAGCAAAGGATGCATGTGAGTTCAAGCTCACAAACTCCATGTCCGAAGAAACAACCGCTAATATTTACGTATTTTCTTCCAAACTGATAGATAGGACTCCCTTTGTTCCAAATTATAATATGTCTTAACTTTTCTGAATCAGATGTGTGTATGCATGTTTTATTTTATTTATCTCAGTCCATATTAAAATATGTAAAACATCTTATAATTCAGAATATAGATGATAGTAAACTATTGTTCCATCTAGGAAACAAAAAAAAAACAGCTAGCTGAGCGGAGCCAGATGTGTGCTGTCACATTTATCACATTTTGTTACCGGGAAAGAATACATAGATAAATTACAAAAACAAATACAAAACATATGTGCCGAAATACAAGACCCTTGAATTATGTGCAAAATAACACACCCAAACCAACAAATTAGTTCAATTTACTATGATGACTGAAATAATATCATATATTAATGTATATAAGGCTGGCCATAGTGGGGTAACATAAGTAGTAACATGCACTTGGGACTCGCAAACATGCTTATGTGGCAGGTAGTTAAAGAAGAGAGAGATGATTATAGTAACATAGATAGATACCGTAACATAATAAATGTGATGCTACTATGTGTCATGCATGGCAATAAATGAGACCACCTATGATACTAATATATGATACTATGCACTATAGAGGTAGTAACATAGACTAGTAACATATGCATGTTACTAGTCTAAGTTACTCCCCACTATGACCAGCCTACATATAATACATTACCAAACTGGTGATTAGGTGAACAAATGAGCTTGGCAGCATTTATTTTCTTCGAAACTGACAACTACTTCCTCTGTTCATAAATATAAGATGGTCTAACTTTTTTGTAAATCGGATATATATAGACACGTTTTAATATGTTTGTTCACCCATTTTAGTCCGTATGTAGTCCATATTAAAATACCCAAACATCTTACATTTGTGAATGGAGGGAGTGGTTGTTTTTTTAAGAAAAAATAACTAGCTGATGTGATTCAATGAGCGGAAACTCGATATGCTGTCACATTTATTTGTTTCCACATTTTTTCAGCATGAAGGAATATGCAAACAAACTACCGTAAACATATACAAAACATATGTGCTGAAACACAAAAGTACCTTGAATTATGTGCAAAATAACACAACAAAACTAAAAAACTAGCTCAATTTGCTAACATGATTATAAATATTATCATATATTAATGTACTCCCTTCGGTCCTTTTAGTCTGCATATAAGTTTTGTCTGAAGTCAAAGTATCTCTAATTTGACCAAACTTATAGAAAAAATATCAACATTCATAATGCCAAGTCAATATCATTTGATTAATTATGAAAAGTAGTTTCATATTATATATATTTGGTATGGTATATGTTAATATTTTGATATAAATTTGGTCAAACTTTGCAAAGTTTGACTTGACACAAATCTTTATGCGGAGTAAAAAAGACCGACAGGGAGTATATAATAGTGTATCACTTTCTAATAATATACTCCTTCTGTTCCTAAATATATGTCTTTTTAAAGATTTTAATATGGATTACATACTGAGCGAAATGAGTAAATCTACACTCTAAAATACATTTATATTCATCTATCTATAGTCCATATTCAAATCTCTAAAAGATTTATATTTAGGAACGGATGTAGTAGTACCAGAAGGTGTGATTAGGTGAACAAATGAGTTTGGCAGAGGAGTTATGGTTATGGTAACTGAAAGGGGTTGATAGACTTGAACCACATATATAGAGAGAGAATGAGTCCATGTGACAAGTGACAAGGCTGCATGTACAAGAAAAATAAAGAAAATCACATAGGTATATGTTTCTGCATTTATTCTTTTGCTTGATGTCAGCGCCTTGTTTCCGTATCCGCACATAAGTTTTCTTTTCTTTTTATTTTGAGTGGACTATGTTTGTACTTTCCTCGTGTACAGTTGGAAACTTCATGTACAAATTTCACCCCCTAAATCGGGGTAAAGTTTGGATCTATATTGTGTTTAAAAAAATAAAATCAGGGTAAAATTTGCTTAATTCTTCTCTTTGGCGTAGCAAGGCTTAACACAAGATCTGAAATCCTAGGTTTGACATCCTTTGTGTCTCTTCGATATGGATATCTTACTAAGACGAATTATCCTTTCAGTGGTAAGTAATGTGTCCGGCTATAACAAAACATCCTTCAGAGCAAGTATAATAAGGTGACATAAGTAAGCTATAAAGACTAGAATATTATACATTTGCTTAGTTGGAGGAGAAAGAGAGGAGAGAGAAGAGAAGTGGGCTCTTGGTTAGTAGCCAGCTCTAGCATGAGCCCCAAGACGTTTTGTGAGGTTGTAAGATGGGCCAACTACTAATAAAATAGTACACATATAAAACTTACTATTATACATGTCGGCTAGAAGGTTGACTATAGATGACATGGCAACTCCTTATAGCCGATTGTTGACTGTATTATTAACCATGCTTTCATGAGTTTGCAAATGATGATGATATGCGACTCCAGTCTTGACATTGTGTGAGTGTGTGTGTGTGTGATGATGTGCATGCGTGTGTGTCGATGTATGGGCCCTTGATGTGCTACACCAATGGAACTCCTATGATTGTTCGCTTTTATGAGTGAAAAATCGGGAAAGAAAGATGAGTCACAGCTCACCATTCAATGTTTAAAAAAACGTGGGCTCATTCTAGTAGGTGTGATGCACAAACTCCTGCTATTCTTCTTTTCATGGGAGGAAAGTCGGGGAAGAAAGTAGATTAGCATTTTATTATTTAATGTTTGCAAATGCATTTGCTCAATCTAGGAATAAGGTTGGTTGTAATGGGGAGTATCATATACTAGTATCGATATTACCTCCCTAATGCGTAGTACTACCTTCGTCCTGGTTTACAGGCCCCCTTTATAGTTTGTGTTAAATTTTGACTAAAGATTTAACTAACAAAATGTTAATGCATGTCAAGAAAAATTATCTCATTGGATTCGTATTTGAACATAGTTTTCAAAAATATAATGTTTGGTGACATGCGTGAACATTTTGTTAGTTTAATATATGATCAAAATTTGGCACGAAATACAATAGGGATCAATAAACCCGGACGGAGGTAGTATCATGTAGTACTTTATTTATTGTCATGCATGACACATAGTAGCATAGCATTTATTATGATACAGTATCATGATATGGTACTCAACCCTTTCTTTCTTCATTTAATTCTATGACACCTCATCAAAATTGTCTAGTTGGCATGCATGATAGTAGCTATGATACTCCCATTACGACCAGCCTAATGCATATGAAACACTTACGATTCTTCAGACAGGAAAGAAAGAAGACACGCGGAATGCAAAACAAGTCCCGAGAACATATATTCCCGGGTGTAACAAAAGACTCTGCAAACAAATATACATGTATTTTGTTCGTGTTTATTTGTGTATCTGTAAATTTTGATGGAAAATCACAATATTATAGCTTGTGCAAACAAAAGCTTCAAAAATAGCAATTTAGAGCATCTTTTTTGTTTTCCTTCAAAAATAGCTGTTAGGAATAAGCTAGTGATTAAGGGCACATTTTCTAATAGGCCCTCTGACGCTATAATTAAATTACATGGTTTCCTTCAGATGTAGCGCCCGCTGTCCAAGCGGCGGGATAGGTCGGCGGTGGATCAACTGATCAGGAGGTTCAAGGATTTGGCGGCCCGTCTTCTAATGGTCACCTACCTCCTTAGGATGTACTCCCTCCGTCTCATAATGTAAGACGTTTTTTGACATTAGTGTAGTGTCAAAAAACGTCTTACATTACAGGATGGAGGGAGTATCTTTTATATTGTTCGGGCGGATGTGTTGTTGTGCCCGTAGCTTAAATTTTAATCTCCTCTTCTTGTTTTCCCTCGTTTTTCTCTTGTGGACTTTCGTTCATATGGTTGGTTTTATCGTTGTTGCTTTATCTATAAAGTGGGGCACAAAGCCTTTTCCGATAAATAGCCGTTTTAGAGCGTATTTTTATTTTTTTTATTACAGCATATGCAATTCTTTCATGAAACTTTGCACCTGGATAGAAGACACGAGCATTATGTAGTAACATTTCTTTGAGATTTTTGACGTTTTGGACTACTTTCAAATGCCATGCCCAACTCATGTGACACTCACTTTTTAAGGATGTATATGGTACACATGCATCTTGGTGCACCTACACCATTGTTTTCATACCCAAAAAACTTAAACGGAATGAGAAATGTAGACAAAATAGTCCTAGTTCACTACTTTCGCATGTGAACTTAGTTACCATGTGAGTTCACCAAACATGAAAAGGTCCCACTACTTACTTTAGCGTTGCTCTTCCTTCTTCCCTTTTTGAATTTCTTTTGAAAATTATATTATTTTACTCTTTTTTGCGAGGTAATTATATTATTTTACTTGTACAAAGCAACAAAATATACATGCATTTGGGCGGCTGCCAAACTTCCAAATCGAATAAAATTAGCATCAGATCACCGACAACACTTTGCAAACTTGCGAGCAGTATAATCACTGCCGAAAGATGCTGCTAACACAACTGTGCAAAATTCCAGTCCGAATCAGATTCCTGGAAATTCTGCACACTAGCAAGTGCAATTTTGCAAACTTGCTAGCAGGTATAATTGACAGGCTCACAATTGGATGTATGCCACTGTTCACATCAAATTTTGGCACGGTCAATAACTTATTTAAGATGGCCTCAAATGGAGAAGTGATCTTCATGAAAGAGTTTTGTATTGTTGATATGAACATCTTTGAAGTTTGGGTCATCGCCGTCCGATTTCATCTCGAAGGCCGAAACTATGCTCAAAGTACTAAGATCTTATATTCAGAGTACAGTTTGGCCAATTAAGCCCTCAAGACGACCTCAAATAGAAAAATGATCTATATGGATCGTCTTCGTCTCGTCGAAACAATTGATTTTGATATAAAAATCGTCCAAATCTGAGTTCGTATGCAAAAGTTAGAGCAATCGGAGTGCAGCCCTGTCACGACGCGAAATATGGCGTGCCCCATCAGACGCCATGTCTGGTTGGTAGCGCGAGTAAAGAGATCCTTTGCGCGAGCTATTTGACCCTTAAGATGACCTCTGATCAAAAAACGTTCAACATGAAAGTTGTTCATATCATCGAAACGGTCAAGATTGCTTTTGGACTCGTTTCCATCCGAGATAGTTTACCACCACAAAAAAGACCCGCAAGGTGCAGCCAGTTTAAACCGAACAGTTTTGGAAAGTTCGGACAAGACCAATCCGAATTTGACTAGGGTTTTGGACGTGAATCCAAGCCTTTTCCTTGCACGGGAAGTCCAGCCGCCTCTTATATACCTAAGGGGTGACGGCCGATTGAATAACAACAAACAATCGAACAATCAATCTACTTTTTACCCTAGTTTTACATCTCTCCCTGTTCTTTCTCTCTCATTCTTTGTTCGTTCTTTGTTGAAGGGCAGCGATCCTCGAGGCTCTAGGGGCGGGCGAACCGACCTAGGGCAGCCCATAGCCGCCACTCGTCCAGACAGGGTCCCTCCCGGGCGCGTGGGGTTTTGGGTGCACAAAAGCGCCCGCCGGATTGCTTGCGTACCGCGCTTCCGGACGGGTCTCCTTCGACGTGAGCTGCGGTGCATCACCCTCGGCGTTGGAGGTACACGGTGACGTGTTCGTGTGTGAACACACTTTTTGGCGACTCCGCTAGGGACGAAAGATCAAAAATCATCATCAACTATGTCTAATCTCCCCAAGCCCTTAGAAGTTGACGCCGATAACATCATTAAGCCCGGTCTTGATGAACTATCGGATGACCATCGCCAAGCCTATGAAGCGCGCAAGAAGAAGCATGAAGAGGCTTTTGAGGCGCTCAAGAAGAAGCGCGAGGAGGAGGATTTGGAAGTGTTTCTGTCAAGTTTCAAGAAGGATCGTCAAGGCAACATCACTCCGGTTGGAAACGTCAATTTTCCTTCCCTCATCGACGAACAAGATGCAATCACTGTGAGTAAAGTTTTTTCTCCAGAGCAAGTGGCTGTGATTGAAAGTCTTGTTAGTAAGGGTAATGTGATGGCATACAATTCTTTTGTGGCTAGTGCTAATGCTCAGAAAAATATGCCTCCATCATCTAGTGGTACTGTTGATATATCTGAAAACCCTAGTCCAATTTTACCAATTTCATCGGCACCACCTATGCAACAACAATATAATATGCCTTTGAATTTTTACCCTATTCAAACCAACCAGCTTGTGGCTGCACCTACATACCCTAATCATATTATGAGTGTGCCCAATTCGGCGTCAACGCCGAATCACTTTGTCACACCACCCATAGGTGCAAGCATGTTTGGTCTTCCGCCGAATTATGGTTCGGCGCCCATCCCACAAGTTGCACCAATAGCTAGTACTCAGGTTGCTCCTATGTCATTGCCACAAACATCTTCATCTACATCGGATCCAATTTTAGCTAAATTAAGGGAGGATTTGCATAAGATGTTTCTAGAAATTTTCGGAAACGAGCCGAAAGTAAAGAGTCGTGTGTATCAAAAGCCTTATCCTGAACACTTCGATGCAATTTCTTACCCTCAAGGTTATAAGGTTCCTGATTTTGTTAAATTTAGTGGTGAGGGTACGAAAACAACTTGGGAGCATGTGAGTCAGTATCTAGCACAGTTGGGTGAAGCAGGTTCCATAGAAGAGTTGAAAGTGCGTTTATTTCCCTTGTCTTTAACTGGCACCGCATTTTCATGGTTTGCTGCTTTACCACATGGCTCAGTTCTCTTATGGTCGCAATTAGAGCAAAAGTTTCATGATCATTTTTATAGCGGCGATAATGAGCTAAAGTTGTCACATCTTACATCGGTTAGGCAAAAACATGATGAATCGGTCACCGATTATGTCAAGAGATTTAGAGACGTAAAAAACCGATGTTATAGCTTAGTGATAACTGAGAGAGACTTGGCAGATCTTGTTCTTAATGGTTTGAAAACTCACATTAAAGAGAGGCTAGAAAGTTATGAGTTTTTGAGCATTAATCAAGTCTTACAAAAAGCTTTGGCTCAAGAGATTCGAAGTAAAGAGATTCATAGGTCTACAACCGATCGTCCTAGAATGCATATGGTTGGACACAATGATGATAATTCAGACGATGAGGTTGATGTTTATACTACTGAGTTTGTTTGGTCCTCAAAGGCCAAACCCTATACATGCAATGCTCTTAAGCCGATTCGCAAGAATCGTGATGAGGAGATGAGGTTTACATTTGATATATCTAAGTGTGATAAAATATTTGATGCTCTCTTGCAGGATAAGATGATTAGAATATCACACACCATACCGCCGTTTGATGAGCTGAAACGGCGTGCTTATTGCAAATACCATAATTCATTTTCTCATGCTACTAATGATTGCAATGTTTTTCAACGACAGATACAATCGGTCATTAATGATGGATGATTGAATTTTGCTGAGATGCAAGTTGATAAACAACCCTTTCCGATAAACACCATGGATTTGGAGGGAAAGAAAATGTTAATTCGGCCTAGCATAGCCGAATCTGCTAATAAAGATAATGTTGTTATTGGTGAACCCAGGAAAGGCAAGGAGCGCGACAAAGTCTTGGGAAAAGAGGTTGTGCTTGATAAGCAACCCGATGGCAAGGAAGTATTGAAGATCACCATAAAAAATCCCGCACTCAGGGGGCAACCACAAGTACAAGAAGATACTCATGTTAAATTTATCAAGCCCAAGAATTCAGAAGTTGACAAGTGGGGAAAGAGTGAAGCTAAGCGCAAGCGAATCAAGCCAACTTTTGATATGCTGCTATCCAAATATGCAAGTCAAACGGCCGGTTCTAGCTCTAATCGGCCATCACATTCGAAGCGTTCAAGATCACTTCCGGAGCAAGAGTTTCGACGCTATGCAAGGCCATATGGGTCATGGGCACCGACACCATGGATGTCACAACCCTCCTATGCACCATATTACATGAGAGACTTCAATGGAGGATGGGGGCAGCCCCCAATGGCTCCTTATGCTTTCCATATGGGGTGGACAACACCTAGAAGGCCTGCTCGTGAGAGGCTTTATTATCCCACCCAAGGCCGTTTGAGTTATGGTGCTAATCGTCCAACAAAAAATTCTCCAAGTAAGACCAATAAAAAAGTGTGGCGTGTTAAGTCACCTAATGCGGAAATTTCAGAATGCAACAAGCAAAGGAGATCAAAAAGCCGGTTGTTGGTAATCTGGCTACTTCTAATGGTGGTATTGTTATTGTTCACCAGGGTTCCATGGTTGATGATCATGAGGCGGGCACAAGCAAGGCCAAACCAAGGGATCCCAAATATACTCAACCTAAGTGGTGTCCTCCCGGTTTAACTAAGACCATGAAAAGGAGGTTACAACGCATGAGGAACCACGAGAAGGTAGAACACAAAGAGGAGAGGCAAAGGGACGAGTTGTTTAGTGAAATTCAGCCCATAGCACTCACAAAACAAGTGTGGAGGCCTAAACAAAAACAAAAAACAGATGCTTCTACATTAGCTGCAGCAACACCTTCACCACCAAAAGAGGATGATGCGACCCCTATTACATTGTCTACACTACTTGAAACATCCCCTTCAATTGAGGAATCTTTAAGCCCAATATACACATTGGGAGATGAAGATGAGATGGTGGATTATGAATCTACGCCGGTTCGGGAAGGTATGGATATTAATATGGTATATTACTTACCTACCGAGTTTCGTGCTATAGGTGAAGAAGGGGAGGTAGCCCAGCTGAATTTTGGTCCTAAGAATGCTATTTTTGAGAAGCCAAGAGAACCGGTGAAACACTTGAAGCCATTGTACCTCAAAGGTCATATTAACGGATTGCCGGTTGCTAGGATGCTCGTTGATGGTGGTGCTGTGGTAAATCTTATGCCCTACTCGGTCTTCAAAAAGTTGGGGTTAGATGATGATGCATTGATGAAGACCAATATGGTACTTAATGGATTCGAGGGTAAAGAAAAGACAGAGGCCAAATGTGTGATGTGCATGGAACTCACCGTGGGAAGCAAAACTTTGGCCACCACATTCTTCATCGCCGAGGTGCAAGGTAACTATAATGTTATATTAGGTCGCGATTGGGTTCATGCTAACCAATGTGTGCCGTCTACCATGCATCAATTTTTAATACAATGGATCGATGATGAGGTAGAAATCATTCACGCGGATAATTCAGCTTGTGTTGCTTTGGCCGATGCATCGGTGGATTGGAATCATCCCGATGTAACTTGCTTAATAGGGCGTGACCTCTCGGAGTTTGATTTCCTTAGTGCTACAAGAAACGGGTTCATTCCCATCTCTTTAAAGCCGATTGGTGGTAATCGGTTACAAGGTATGATGTGAACAAGAAGTTAAAATCAACGACCGATATATAACTATCGCCCTTAGCATAAACATGGCCGATACATAATTATCGTCCTAAGAAAAATAAATGGCCGATGGAGTGTTGACATCGTCCTTAGAACAAATACATTACAAATTATTTTTCGGCACGCAAGTTTTGCCAAAAACCAGGGGGGCATGTGTTCACACCAAATTTTGGCACGGTCAATAACTTATTTAAGATGGCTTCAAATGGAGAAGTGATCTTCATGAAAGAGTTTGGTATTGTTGATATGAACATCTTTGAAGTTTGGGTCATCGCCGTCCGATTTCATCTCGAAGGCCGAAACTATGCTCAAAGTACTAAGATCTTATATTCAGAGTAAAGTTTGGCCAATTAAGCCCCCAAGATGACTTCAAATGGAAAAATGATCTACATGGATCGTCTTCGTCTCGTCGAAACAATCGATTTTGATATAAAAATTGTTCAAATCCGAGTTCGTATGCAAAAGTTAGAGCAATCGGAGTGCAGCCCTGTCACGAAGCGAAATATGGCGCGCCCCACCAGACGCCATGTCTGGTTGGTAGCGCGAGTAAAGAGATCCTTTGCGCGAGCTATTTGACCCTTAAGATGACCTCTGATCAAAAAACGTTCAACATGAAAGTTGTTCATATCATCGAAACGGTCAAGATTGCTTTTGGACTCGTTTCCATCCGAGATCGTTTACCACCACAAAAAAGACCTGCAAGGTGCAGCCAGTTTAAACCGAACAATTTTGGAAAGTTCGGACAAGACCAATCCGAATTTGACTAGGGTTTTGGACGTGAATCCAAGCCTTTTCCTTGCACGGGAAGTCCAGCCGCCTCTTATATACCTAAGGGGTGACGGCCGATTGAATAACAACACACAATCGAACAATCAATCTACTTTTTACCCTAGTTTTACATCTCTCCCTGTTCTTTCTCTCTCATTCTTCGTTCGTTCTTTGTTGAAGGGCAGCGATCCTCGAGGCTCTAGGGGCGGGCGAACCGACCTAGGGCAGCCCATAGCCGCCACTCGTCCAGACGGGGTCCCTCCCGGGCGCGTGGGGTTTTGGGTGCACAAAAGCGCCCGCCGGATTGCTTGCGTACCGCGCTTCCGGACGGGTCTCCTTCGACGTGAGTTGCGGTGCATCACCCTCGGCGTTGGAGGTACACGGTGACGTGTTCGTGTGTGAACAGCCACATGCGCAAACAGTGGCACAAACATAAACTAAGCATGCACTTTTAGCTCAGCTCCTCCAGATTGATGAAAAGAAAGCCTGTTGATTGAGCTGATTATTCTCGCAATCGCAAGGCGTAATCCACAGGGATCAAACTTCAGTTGTGACAATGATGGTTTTTCTCATATTCTTGATTATTATTTTGATAAACAAAAGAAATCATGAGGTACGCTGTCATATCATCTATATTGCACAGCACTTCGTAAATGTTGCTGATTATCTTCAAGCAAAAAGGTAATAACATCTCATGCAAAACTGAAACTCCTGGTAAAAAATAATAATATGATAAAGCTATATACACCGTACCCCTGACTACCGAAAACCGAGAATTTGCACTGTCACCATAAGCGTCTCCTAGTTGCATCAGTTCACGAATTTATTCACCTGGAGTTAGGTGTCTGGCTGCTCACATACGCATAGGTATCGATGCCCCAGCCAATGGAATGGTTGCGTCAATGTTGCTAGGCATCAACACATTGAAGCCATCAGCTGCTGTCGATATGATCATCCCAGGTATCTGTGGATGCCAGTGCAATTCCTTCAAATCTTTCTGGCCCTGCGTCCAAAAAATAATCAACATTGTAGATGTGTTTCATTACAAGCAAAAATGTCCTGTGAACGAAAAACATTCAACTATGGCACATAGCCAGAAAGAATAGCCAGTTTTAGGTCCTCGGTTGGATGTCTCTTGCAATATACAGTGTTGGCTTTATTTATAAAGCGGGCGAGAAGCCTTTTTCGGTATATTGCAATAGGGAGGTACGCACCTGATGAACAAAGAGAAGTTGTGGGGGCAAATCTTGGGGTGCATTTGCTTGTTCTTTCATCTTTGATTTGAATTCAGCCTCCTCTTCGGCGTCCCTTTCCAACGAAAGGTCCCAAATTCTGGTACAAATTGATTATTATGTTATGGCATAGCAGTTTGAAATGTCAGATATTTAGGCAAAAAATTCGGCGATTCGGTGCAATCATAAAACATAAATGGGAGGAGGGCGGGCAGAGTTATGTACGTCAGTTGATTGTCAGCAGATGATACAGCCAAAGTTGATGCTTCATATGGACTCCATTCCACAGACGTAATCGGGTGCTTGTGGTATGCAAAATGTGCTACCAAGGACTTACCAGGCTCACCGCTCTGCCAGCAAATAAAGTCAGAAGGGAGAAACATTTGATATTATAAACATGTTATCACAAAATCCCAGCTTTATTGTGAGTTGACCACACCAATTTAACTACTACTAGTTGAGAAGGTCCACCGACAAGCCAAGGACATTGTGTTTTATCAGCATGGAATTACCTCGATTGCTCTAATATCATGGACTGAGATACTGCCATCATCAAAACCTGATGCTATAAGACAACCTGCAAGCCTGAATATGAAATACAGAAAAGTTGTAATGTACTATGTAGAAGACATTATAGTGTGCATGAAGATAGCAGATAGGGCACATACGAATTCCATGAGATCACATTCACGTCAGAATTGTGAACCCTAACAGGAGCATAACAAGGTTTCCTCCCTATACGTATACCCCATATAGCTATCGTCCCATCCACGGAACAAGAGGCAAACATATTTTCTT
The DNA here is from genome assembly GCF_002162155.2 of Triticum dicoccoides. Taxonomy (NCBI): domain Eukaryota; kingdom Viridiplantae; phylum Streptophyta; class Magnoliopsida; order Poales; family Poaceae; genus Triticum; species Triticum dicoccoides. The sequence continues at coordinate 270,455,004 of NC_041389.1, forward strand.
CTGTGGGATTCCACTGCAAAACATAATTGTAGTAGCTGATATATTAAACAATATTATAGCTCATAGGATATATATAATACTGTACATTATTGTGTTGCACACCTGTAGATCTTCAACACTTGCAGAGTGTCCAACAAATGGCTTGGTGTCTACATTCCAATCGCTTGAAGTCGGCTCCCACAGGTGAATGCACTTATTGCAATCGCCTGCATTTACAAAGAATAAAGTGATCTATGTCAATTTCCATATACCCCACCAAACTCATTCTATGAATGGCGACATCTTTATCCCAACTGTACCAAGGATAAGACTTTGTACACACCAGAAACTAGTCTTCCAGTAACATTTGGACTCCAATCAATAGCATAGCCTTCATCTTTGTGGCCACTAAATACTTTTAGAGGTGCATGATTGTGGATAATGTCGTTATCTTTATGTGTAACTGTTCCTGGGTCTTCTAATGAAGCAATGAAGGAGCTGAAGTCCCACACCTGCATATGTAATCAACAGAGCACGCAGCAAATTATATAGCACATGGAAGTAGCCAATGTGATGCATTCTATTTCTGAGCAAGTTTTAGGAAGGAAATATAATGCACAGAATATATGTTCTGTTGCTGGGCAAATAGGACACTACCCATGTACATGCTGATGTTTTTTCATAGGGAAGTAATGAAAATAATAAACTTCAGCTTGATGTACAGTAAAAAAGTTGATCTATCTCAAAAGAGCAGGGCATGATGTGCAGCATAAATTTTGTGGTTTTGATAAATCAGATGTGGACTAACCGTAGTAAATTACCTGAACATGACCTGTGTCTCCCCATGTAGCACAAATTTCCGGCTTTTGATTCATTGAGCGTATTCGGTTTATCGACCCCTCGTGAGCCACCTTTTGTAACTGATACAACAGAATAAATTCTAGGTTACCGAAGGGTCATGATGGATTCTGCATAATTACTTAAATGCCAAAATTGTAGTTTGGCACAGAGTGAACACACATGCAAAATGGGCTCTGTATCTTCATTGATTTCTTCATCATCTTCGTCGCTGCTGCTGTCACTATCCATATCATCATCACCATCAAAAGCTGAAGATGGTATTGGTTCCCGTTTCTTGCCCTTTATGTTGGAAAGCTTGAAAATACCAGCATAATTCCATGAAGCCTTCTCGGACTGAAAGAACAATTAGTCCAGTTCTTACGTCAGAGAGAGTGTCCACTATTATCACAAAATATATACTATTTGAGATGTCGACTGGACAATAATAGTTAACAAACAAAAAACAGAGGCATAGAAGAATCAAAACTTTCTCGTCATGGGTCAATAACATAATCATGTAGAATTCCATAAACACATCATGTCATTCTAAAGCTAAAAACCAACGTAACAACACTTCATTTAAGTTAAATGTGGTTGTATCTACTACTGACAAAATAGATAAAAGTCGACGATAACATTCTTCCCTACTTTATTGAGAGGGGTCTGATGGACGTGGATCTTTGGGTCTTCGGTGTCAATGCACCTGAATTGGGAAAAAAATAAAAATTGCAAAATTAGTCAAAAATTCCTGAAACTTCTTGGAAACAAGGGCATTATACTCGTGTGAAAAGTTTTGTGAAGGAATGACTTCCATGATAATTTAGGCCGAAAAAACAAAACCGACACTAATAAAAGGTACTATTCACACTTTTGTACTCAAAATTTTGTTTTTTTGTCCCAAAGTTCACAGACGTCACCCTTCGGGGACTTTTTATACGAGTATAACACTATACCGTTCTTGTTTCCAGATGTTAAACATGATATTATGGTGCATGTGTTGCGGCCATATAAGAGTTGTTAGGAGATTGGAAAATTAATCCAACACTTAATGTACTCTTTACATATCTCAATATGCGCTTGGCTGCTGTCAAATGAGCTCTAGTTGGTGCATGAAGAAACTGACACACTTTATTTACCGCAAAGGAAATATCAGGCCTGGTGAGTGTCGTAACTAGACTTATGTACCTGGTGCCATCCTCTTGATTCAAGGGTTGACCCTCTACAAGAGCGAGTTTTTCTGAACTAGACAATAGTGTTGATGATGGTTTACACCCCTGTAGACCAGCCTCACTCAATACATCAGTTGCATATTTCTCTTGAGAAAAATGAAGTCCACCTTCTTTCATTTTCTTAACTTCAGTGCCAAGGAAAAAAATGCAAATCCCCTAACTCTTTAAGTATAAATTCTGAGTTCAAATCTTTCAAAAGGGTTGTTACTGCTTCATTTGAAGAACTGGTAACAATGATGTCATCAACATATATAAGCACAAAGATGGATGTATGTGACTTGTTATAAATGAATAGTGATGTGTGAGAATCAGAGGGAACAAAACCAAGTGCTTGCAACTTAGAGCTCAAGCGAGAGTACCATGCCCTTGGAGCTTGTTTCAGTCAATAGAGAGATTTATCAAGCCTGCACACATGAAATGGTTTATTTTTATCTTCAAACCCAGTAGGTTGCCTCATATAAACTTCCACTTCCAGATCACTGTGAAGAAATGCATTATGCACATCTAGCTGTCTAAGGCTCCATCCTCTGGACACGACATAATCTATGCCATACCTCTGCTTGAATCCTTTTGCAACAAGCTTGGCCTTGTAACGACCTAGGGTGCCATCAGACCTTCTTTTTATCCCGAACACCCACTTGCAGTCAATCACATTTTTACCTAGGTGTGAAGGAACCAGATGCCAAGTATTGTTTTTGTGAAGAGCATAAACTTCTTCATCCATAGCCTTTCTCCATATGGGATCATCAATGGTCTCATTGATAGTGTGTGATTTTCCTATAGAAGTATTTGAAACAGTTAAACCATGCTTAGTTTTATAGTTAGTTGAATTCAAAACACCTGTTTGGAGACGTGTACGGGGCAGTGCAGTAAGCGTATGCGCAGAAGATCCAACATCCTATTGTGCAACAGGATTAGTAGATCCACTTGATCCAGCCAATCCCGAGGACATAGAGCTGCCCGCGTCCGCCAGATCCTCTATGGTAGATGAGGGCGTCGCAAAAGATCTAGCCGAACCAGCCGGATCAGGATCGATCCGTGCACTGGGCCCACCTGGCACAGGCACGTCGGAAAGCATGGCCTGGCTAGTGTAAGTGCAGGGGACCGGCGCGTAGCCCCCAGTCGGTGGAACCCGCTCGGTCGGGCTATCCCCTAGTGGAGTCTGGAGCGGCCCGCCAGTGGAACGCGTAGCATTCACACGGTGGGGGAGAGCGGGGGAGGCAGGTGCAACACGGGCCGGCTTGTGGGACACTCATCCCGGGGTGGATCCAGGCGCAGTGTGCTGCACCGATCCCGGAAGAGATCCAGGTGCAGGCTGCTGCACCGATCCCGAAGACGATTGCGCCGGATCTGGTGTGTCCATGCCACGATGATTTTGTGCACCGTTTTGAATAAAAATTTCATCATTCGCCATGCCGTTTCTGCCCTGTTTATCTCTTTAGCAGAAGACTCATGTGAAAACCAAAGAGGAGTTAGTCAACATTGGATCATCATTATCAACACCCACATGAGCATCACCAGGCAAGGAAGAAGACGAATTTCCTTGTTGAGAAGAGCAACGTCATTGCGATGAAGCTTTTCAAAGGGAAACTGAGTTTAATAAAAGACAACATCACGAGAGATGTAAACATGACCAGTGGACATGTCTAGGCATTTGACACCCTTATGTTGAGCATTGTAACCGAGAATGACACATTGCATGGAACCAAACATGAGTTTGCTAGTGTTATAGGGACGAAGGTTAGGCCAGCAAGCACAACCAAAAACTCTAAGGGTGGTGTAGTCTGGTGTGACATGTAATAGAAGTTCAGTAGGAGTTTCATTTGAGATGGTACAACTGGGCCACATATTGATGAGATGAACTGCAGTAAGGAAAGTTTCATCCCAAAATTTTAATGGCATGGATGTCGCAGCTAGAATAGCTAAGCCTACTTCAACAAAATGTATATGTTTTCATTCAACATAACCATTTTGTTGATGTGCATGTGGAGATGAGACATGATGTGAGATGCCTGTTTGTTGAAAGAAGAAGTTTAACTTTTCAAATTCACCACCCCAATCTGATAGCAAGGCAAAGATCTTTCTATCAAATTTGCGTTCAACAAGGGCTTAAAAATTATGAAAGAAATACATTAGAACGCTTTTTAAGAAGGTATATCAAGTGTATTTGCTAAAGTCCTCAACAAAACGCACATAATAAGAATCTACCAACAAAAGTTAAACTCTTAGAACACTAGTAGAAATATCGTGGTCATGATCAAATCCACATGGCTGCAAACGGTCCAGGTAAGGAGATAAGTCACATTGGTAAATCAATCATTGAAACCCCACACAACAATCTTGAACTCAATGAAATCTTGCATGTTCCTAGTGCCTCCAAAAATCTTTTGTCTATCCATCGTATTGCTCTTGACAATAATGTGTTTCTAGAGTTTCACCCTTTCTTATTTTTGATCAAGGATCAGGTATTCTTCATAGAGGTGTTTGTGTGCAAGGACTCTACTCATTGCTTCCCAAGTATTGCAAGTTCAGTAAACAAGTGTATGGTGCCATCAAGCTTTCTACTGAAAGGAGGCATAGTCGTTTAGGTCATCCATCTTTTCTATTGTTCATCAATTTCTTAGTAGAAATAAACTCCCAGTTGTTGGTGAGAGAAATTCAGAAACTATTTGTGATTCATGCCAAAGAGCAAAAATTCATCAATTGCCCTATCCTGTCTCTACTAGTATGTCTACCAAACCCTTACAACTTTTCTGATGTTTGGGGTCCAGCACCCACTTCTGTTGGTAGACATTCTTATTATATGAGTTTTGTTGATGACTTTAGCTAATACACTTGGATCTACCTTCTTAAAAAACGTTCTATTGTATTCAAAGTCTTTCATAATTTTCAAGCCCTTGTTGAATGCAAATTTGATAGTAAGATCCTGGCATGCAATCAGATTGGGGTGGTGAATATGAAAAGCTAAACTCCTTTCAACAAATAGGCATCTCACATCATGTCTCATGACCACATGCACATCAAAAAAATGGTCCTGCTGAATGGAAACATAAACATATTGTTGAAGTAGCCTTAGCTATTCTAGCTGCAGCATCCATGCCATTAAAATTTTGGGATGAAGCTTTCCTTACTGCAGTTCATCTTATCAATGTGGCCCAGTCGTACCATCTCCAATGAAACTCCTACTAAACGTCTATTACATGTCACACTAGACTACACCGCCCTTAGAGTTGTTGGCTATGCTTGCTGGCCAAACCTTCGCCCCTAACACTCGCAAACTCATTTCACGTTCCAAGCAATGTATCTTTCTCGGTTACAGTGCTCAACATAAGGGTGTCACATGCCTAGAGGTGTCCACTGGTTGTGTTTACATCTCTCATGATGTTGTCTTTTATGAAACTCATTTTCCCTTTGCAAAGCTTCATCACAATGCCGATGCTCTTCTCAAGAAGGAAATTCTTCTTCCTCCTTCCAATCTCCTTGTTGATGCTCATGTGGGTGTTGATAATGATGATCCAATGTTGACTAACTCCTCTTTGGTTTCACATGAGTCTTCTGCTACAAAGATTAACAGGGCAGAAAACGGCGTGACGAATGATTAAATTTTTGTTCAAAGCGGTGCACAAAATCATCCTGGCATGGACACACAAGATCCGGCACGATCGTCTTCGGTGCAGCAGACTACGCCTGGATCCGCCCCGAGATCGATGCCCCACCAGCAGGACCGTGTTGCACCTACCTCCCCCTCTCGGCCACCCTGAGATCGCCACGCATCCCACTGGTGGGATGCGCCAGAGACTCTACCAGGGGACAGCCCGACCAAGCGGGTTCTACCGACTGGGTGCTACGGGCCGGTCCCCCGCACTTACGCCAGGCAGGCCACGTTTTCCGACACACCCATGTCAGGTGGGCCCAGCGCGCGGATCGATCCAGATCCGGCTGGCTCGCCTGGATCTTCTGCGGTGCCCTCGCCTTCTGCGTCGCCCTCATCTTCCACAGAGGATCCGTCGGGCGTGGGCAGCTCTGCCTCCTCGGGATGGATCTGCTGATCCTGTTGCACAGCAGGACGCTGGATCTTCTGTGCATACACCTGCTACACTGCTCCGTACACGTCTCCAAACAGGTGTTTTAAAACCAACTAACTATAAAACTAAGTATGGTTGGCTGTTTCAAACACTTCTACAGGAGAACCACACATTGTCAATGAGGCCCTTGCTAATCCCATATGGAAAAAGGCTATGGATGAAGAAGTTCATGCTCTTCACAAAACAATACTTGGCATCTGGTTCCTTCACATCCAGGTAAAAATGTGATTGACTACAAGTGGGTGTTCGGAATAAAAAGAAGGTCTGATGGTACCACAGATCGTTACAAGGCCAGGTTTGTTGCATAAGGGTTCGAGCAGAGTATGGCATAGATTACGAGGACACTTTCAGTCCTATTGTTAAAGCTGCCACAATTCGTCTTGTTCTACCTATTGCTGCGTCCAGAGAATGAAGCCTTAGACAGCTAGATGTGCAAAATGCAGTTCTTCATGGTGTTTTGGAAGAGGAAGTTTATATGAGGCAACCTCCTGGGTTTGAAGATAAAAATAAACCATTTCATGTGTGCAGGCTTGATAAATCTCTCTATTGACTGAAACAAACTCCAAGGGCATGGTACTCTCATTTGAGCTCTAAGTTGCAAGCACTTGGTTTTCTTCCCTCTGATTCTGATACATCATTATTCATTTATAACAAGTCACGTACATCTATTTTGTGCTTATATATGTTGATGACATCATTGTTACCAGTTCTTCAAATGAAGCAGTAACAACACTTTTCAAAGATTTGAACTCAGAATTTGCACTCAAATATTTAGGGGAATTGCATTTTTTCCTTGGCATTGAAGTTAAGAAAATGAAAGAAGGTGGACTTCATCTTTCTCAAGAGAAATATGCAATTGATTTATTGAGTAAGGAAGGCCGGTCTACTGGGGTGTAAACCATCATCAACTGTCTAATTCAGAAAAACTCTCTCTTGTAGAGGGTCAACCCTTGAATCAAGAGGATGGCATCAGGTACAGAAGTCCAGTAGGTGCACTTCAGTATTTGACACTCACTAGACCTGATATTTCCTTTGCGGTAAGTAAAATATGTCAGCTTCTTCATGCACCAACTATAGCTCATTTGATAGTGGCCAAGCGCATATTGTTTTTTTGTCTCGAAGTTCATAGAAATCACTCCTTCGGGGACTTTTTATACGAGTATAACAGTATACCATTCTTGTTTCCAGAAAGTTTCAGAACTTTTTGACTTGTTTTGAAATTTCTAAATTACTATTTTCAAATCAGGTGCAATGGGACCCGAAAGGAAGAGCAAACCCACTTTCTTTACTAATCAACAACTGCCGAATTCACTGCACAGAGTTGAGAAATTTCTACGGCTAGATTCAAAAGGCATGAAGATAAATGCAACCTGTGTTCCAGCAATGCCGTATAACGTATGTGGGAACTCCGACCGCACAAGCCCGAGTTGATCGCGCAGAACATCAAAGCTACAACAGAGTGTAAATCGTTGAGAATCAATCATATATTGTGCTGTGCTCAGGACAGAAAGAACGCGCGCCCGTATGGAGGTTTTTGTTTTCGTTACCTCAGGCAAGGCCACCCAATGCTAAATCCCCTGAGATAATTGTAAGCCTCGGGGTCAAACTGGAGCTCCTCCCCCTCTTCCAGCGCATCAACACCTGGTTGCCACACCTAGGAAAAAGCACACACCGGTTAAGCGCGATTCTACAAGGCACAATCAGCACAATTTTGGAGCTTCCATGGTATATAGTTCAGCGCAGCCGAAGATTGACAGCATAAGACGAACGGGTTATGATCCCTCACCTGAGCCGGGCCAGAAGCCACCGCATGGTTAGTCGAGGACGATGACGAGGCCTCGCCTTTCCTGGATCCCTACACAGAAAAAAAAAAGCCCAAGAAAGAAGAATTAGGGATACAGAGCTCAAGACTTGGACGAGGACTTGTACAAATTTGTAGTGCGGAATCGCATGCCTTGGTCCTCTTTCGATCTGGACTTTTTGATGGTGCGAGCCATGAGAAGATCAGCGCGCGAATACACCAGTCGCGAAGGTCGATTGGGTGGCGGGGTAGGAAAAAGCGTGGAGAGGGAGAGACGGAGAACGGTGGTCGGAGTTGGAGAGGCCGGGGAATTCGCGGCTGCTACAAGCCTACAACTGCAAAGACGTCCCGGACAAGGGTTTTACTTTTTTTTAGGCAAAGACAAGGGTTTAACGTGACGTGACAATTCGGTTACATGGGCCGGGTTGCGAGTCGCGTGGGACCTATGGATTTTCGTTTCGGCTCATTCCCGAACCCGCCGCCTCGACGCAAATGCTATATCTCGCTTACAATGAGGATAGCATATGTCCCGTCTCAAGGGCTCGCACGTATAAGCACTCGCTCGTTCTACGTACGGGTTTCGTCTGTTTTTTTTATTGTTTATTTTCTTTTAATTTTTCCTTTAGTTTTTTTTCCTTCATCAGTTTTCTTTGGTTTTCTGCTTTTCATCATTGTGTTTCTTCATTTCTTTCACAGTTTTTATCAGGTCTTTCTTTTCTTTCTCTTTTTCTTTCTTTTCCGATTTTACTGTTTTTTTTACTTCTTCCTTGTTTTTTGTTTCTTTTTCGGGTTTTTTTCATTTCTTTGGAATTTTCTTTCTTGGCTAGTTATTTTTGTGTGCAAACACTGGCGATCTATTGTTTTTCAATTTTGGCAGGTCATTGTTTACGTGGCTTGTACTATGATCCCACTATGTCAATCCTCTCAACATGCACACATGCCACCTCATTATTCTGCTAATCATTTCTCTTAACAAATATAGGAAATGCTATTTATATTCTCTCTTAACATGCACACATCCCAACTCACCACGTATGCACATCATCAGTCACAATAATTATATTTCCCTCAACCTGCATGAGAAATTCCACTTGTATTCTGTATATGTTTGCAACTAAATAATAATCAAACTCAATATATTATATCTACTTTAATATTCATAAAAAACTATTGCAACATATTTTCACAGCAACGCGCGGAGCACTATCTAGTTTTGAAAAAGCATTTTAAACACATATTTTTTTGTTTCATTTTTCCATAAATATTATTAAAAAATTGTATACATCATAAACAATTTATTGTTCAAATATTCCAAATACATTATTAACATTCCTAAAACATATATTGTTTATGTCTACATTCTCCATACACATACTTCATTTTTCATATACACCAGGAACATTTTTACATACAAGTTTAACATTGTCACAATAAATTATTAACATTTTCTGAAAACTTATATTATTTTATGTCTACTTTTTTCCATACACATTGTAAATTTTTTTAATACATTTCTGTATAAATCGGAAACAATTTTTATACAAATTTATATTTTTTATTTTATGATTAAAAATTCAGAAAAAATGAAATCTTTTTTATATTTTTTCATACGTATTGTATATTTTTTGTATACATCAAAATTATTTTTATACACATTTATATCGTCTAAATGCATGATTAATTTTTTTTTAACTTTTGTATACAAAGTTACTATTATAATTAATATTTTTAGAATATTTTAAAATACAAGAAAAAAAGAAAATGCAAAATTGTAAAACAAGAGGAAGAAACAAAACGTTGAAGGCTTGTGCTTGCGCTGGCCGACCCAACCGGGCCGCTGCTTGAAGCGAGACGTCCTACTGTCTCGCTCGCTTCTCTCTCCCTCTCGGTGAATACCAAACCGGTATTGCCTAGACTCCCTCACTATGTGTCGGGCTCAAATTAACATAATCCTCAAGATCGAGCGGGCGTAGCAGTGAGGGAACGACTAGTTGGGGGTTACCAAGCCGCCGCCACGTGATGTGCGTTTGTTTCTTGCATTGGGATGTTTTTTCTCTTTGTTTTGTTGTCTTTCCACTTTTAGTTTTTATTTGTAGTGCTTCCACATGAAGCAAAATTATGCTTCCATGACAAAGGGAAGCAGACTAGTGCTTCACGTGATTCCTAGTAGTGCTTTCCTGTGAAACACAATAGTGGTTCACCCCGCGCGGGGAGCATACTTTGTGCTTCTTTCGGAAAGGAAAACTTAGTTTGTGTCGGAAGTACAAATTAATTCACACTAAAGCAGGAGTTGCTACTAGCTGGAAGCATAGATTTTTCCTAAAAAACGTTGAAACCTATTAAAATGTGATATAGCTTAGAAGATCTCCACGCGAGAAATGTTTGCGAATTCAACATTTTTTCATGAATTCAAAAATGTTCATGAATCATAAATAAAAAATCACAAGTTTCAAAAATGTTATGAATTCAGAAAATAAAGGTGAATTTAAACTAATGTTTGCAAATTCAAAAGATGTTCATGAAATCAAAATGTTATTGAATTTAAAAGACACACAAATTCAAAAATAGGTTCTTGAATTATATAAGTTTCACTAACTTGGAAAATGTTCATGAGTTTAGATTATTATTTTTTAAAATTCAACAAATCTGAACCAAAAAAGTGTTGGGGAGCGTAGTAATTTTAAAAAAATTCCTACGCACACGCAACATCATGGTGATGCATAGCAACGACAGGGGAGAGTGTTGTCCACGTATCCTCGTAGACCGAAAGCGGAAACGTTAGCACAACGCAATTGATGTAGTCGTACGTCTTCACAATCCGACCGATCAAGTACCGAACGTATGACACCTCCGAGTTCAGCATACGTTCAGCTCGATGACGTCCCACGAACTTCGATCCAGCAGAGCTTTGCGGGAGAGTTTCGTCAGCACGACGGCGTGATGATGGTGTCGATGATGCTACCGACGCAGGGCTTCGCCTAAGCACCGCTATAATATTACCGAGGTGGAATATGGTGGAGGGGGGCACCGCACACGGCTAAGAGATCAAGAGATCAATTGTTGTGTCCCCAAGAGGTGCCCCTCTCCCCGTATATAAAGGAGTGAAGGAGGGGGAGGGCCGGCCCTCTCTATGGCGCGCCCTAGGGGAGTCCTACTCCCACCGGGAGTAGGATTCCCCCTTTCCTAGTAGAACAGCCCTTCCAAGTAGTAGGAGTAGGAGAGAAGGAAAGGGAAAAGGAAGAGAAGAAAGGAGGGGGCGCAGCCCCTCCCCCTAGTCCAATTCGGACTAGGCCTTGGGGGGGGGGGGCAGCCGCCCCTCTCTCTTTCCCCTAAAGCCCAATAAGGCTCATATACTCCCCGGTGAATTCCCGTAACTCTCCGGTACTCCGATAAATACCCGAATCATTCGGAACCTTTCCGATGTCCGAATATAGTGATCCAATATATCGATCTTTATGTCTTGACCATTTCGAGACTCCTCGTCATGTCCCCGATCTCATCCGGGACTCCGAACTCCTTCGGTACATCAAAACACATAAACTCATAATACCGATCGTCACCGAACTTTAAGCGTGCGGACCCTACGGGTTCGAGAACTATGTAGACATGACCGAGACACGTCTCCGGTCAATAACCGATAGCGGAACCTGGATGCTCATATTGGCTCCCACATATTCTACGAAGATCTTTATCGGTCAAACAGCATAACAACATACGTTGTTCCCTTTGTCATCAGTATGTTACTTGCCCGAGGTTCGATCGTCGGTATCTCAATACCTAGTTCAATCTCATTACCGGCAAGTCTCTTTACTCGTTATGTAATGCATCATCCAGCAACTAACTCATTAGCTATATTGCTTGCAAGGCTTATAGTGATGTGCATTACCGAGAGGGCCCAGAGATACCTCTCCGACAATCGGAGTGGCAAATCCTAATCTCGAAATACATCAACTCAACAAGTATCGTCGGAGACACCTATAGAGCACCTTTATAATCACCCAGTTATGTTGTGACGTTTGGTAGCACACAAAGTGTTCCTCCGGTAAGCGGGAGTTACATAATCTCATAGTCATTGGAACATGTATAAGTCATGAAGAAAGCAATAGCACATACTAAACGATCAAGTGCTAAGCTAACGGAATGGGTCAAGTCAATCACATCATTCTCCTAATGATGTTATCCCATTAATCAAATGACAACTCATGTCTATGGTTAGGAAACTTAACCATCTTTGATTAACGAGCTAGTCAAATAGAGGCATACTAGTGACACTATGTTTGTCTATGTATTCACGTATTATGTTTCCGGTTAATACAATTCTAGCATGAATAATAAACATTTATCATGAAATAAGGAAATAAATAATAACTTTATTATTGCCTCTAGGGCATATTTCCTTCAGTCTCCCACTTGCACTAGAGTCAATAATCTAGTTCACATCACCATGTGATTTAACACCAATATTCACATTTATATGTGATTAACACCCATAGTTCACATCGTCATGTGACCAACACCCGAAGGGTTTACTAGAGTCAATAATCTAGTTCACATCGCTATGTGATTAACACCCAAAGAGTACTAAGGTATGATCATGTTTTTATCGTGAGAGAAGTTTAGTCAACGGGTCTGTCACATTCAGAGCCGTATGTATTTTGCAAATATTCTATGTCTACAATGCTCTGCACGGAGCTACTCTAGCTAATTGCTCCCACTTTCAATATGTATCCAGATTGAGACTTAGAGTCATCTGGATCAGTGTCAAAACTTGTATCGACGTAACCATTTACGACGAACCTTTTTGTCACCTCCATAATCGAGAAACATATCCTTATTCCACTAAGGGTAATTTTGACCAATGTTCAGTGATCTACTCCTAGATCACTATTGTACTCCCTTGCCAAACTCAGGGCAGGGTATACAATAGGTCTGGTCCATAGCATGGCATACTTTATAGAACCTATGACTGAGGCATAGGGAATGACTTTTCATTCTCTTTCTATTTTCTGTCATGGTCTGGTTTTGAGTCTTACTCAACTTCACACCTTGCAACACAGACAAGAACTCCTTCTTTGACTGTTCCATTTTGAACTATTTCAAAATCTTATCATGGTATGTACTCATTGAAAAAATCTTATCAAGCGTCTTGATCTATCTCTATAGATCTTGATGCTCAATGTGTAAGCAACTTCACCGAAGTCTTTCTTTTGAAAAACTCTTATTCAAGTATCTTTTTATGCTATCCAGAATTTCTATATCTTTTTCAATCAACAATATGTCATCTACATATAGTTTTAGAAATGCTACAGAGCTCCCACTCACTTTCTTGTAAATACAGGCTTCTCCAAAAGTCTGTATAAAACCATATGCTTTGATCAACTCATCAAAGCGTATATTCCAACTCCGAGATGCTTGCACCAATCCATAGATGGATCACTGGAGCTTGCACATTTTGTTAGCACCTTTAGGATTGACAAAACCTTTTGGTTGCATCATATACAACTCTTCTTTAAGAAATCCATTAAGGAATATAGTTTTGACATCCATTTGCCAAATTTCATAAAATGCGACAATTGCTAACATGATTCAGACAGACTTTTAAGCATCGATACGAGTGAGAAAATCTCATTGTATTCAACACCTTGAACTTGCCGAAAACCTTTTTCGACAATTCGAGCTTTGTAGATAGTAACACAACTATCAGCGTCCGTCTTCCTCTTGAAGATCCATTTATTTTCTATGGCTTGTCGATCATCGAGCAAGTCAACCAAAGTTCACACTTTGTTCTCATACATGGATCCCATCTCAGATTTCATAGCCTTCAAGCCATTTCGTGGAATCTGGGCTCATCATCGCTTCCTCATAGTTCATAGGTTCATCATGGTCTAGTAACATGACTTCCAGAATAGGATTACCGTACCACTATGGTGTGGATCTTACTCTGGTTGACCTATGATACGTCTCCAACGTATCTATAATTTTTCATTGTTCCATGCTATTATATTACCCCTTTTGGATGTTTATGGGCTTTATTTTACACATTTATATCATTTTTGGGACTAACCTACTAACCGGAGGCCCAGCCCGTATTGTTTTTTTAGCCTATTTCAGTATTTCGAAGAAAAGGAATATCAAACAGAGTCCAAACGGAATGAAACCTTCGGGAGCATGATTTTTGGAACGAACATGATCCAGAGGACTTGGAGTGCAAGCCAAGAAGTAGCCGATGCGGCCACGAGGGTGGAGGGCGCGCCCACCCCTACAAGGCGCCCCCCTGTCTCATGGGCCCCTCGGGCGGCCACCGACGTACTTCTTCCTCCTATATATACCCACGTACCCCAAAAACATCCAGGGAGCCAACGAAAACAATTTCCACCGCTGTAACCTTCTGTATCCGCGAGATCCCATCTTGGAGCCTTCGTGTAACGCCCCGGATTCGATGCGCCAGGTGTCCGCCAGTTATTCGCCGTCGTTGCCATGTCATTTGCTTGCGTGTTGCACTTTGCCATGTCATCATATGCATTTCATATCATGTCATCATGTGCATTTCATTTTGCATACGTGTTCATCTCATGCATCCGAGCATTTTCCCCGTTGTCTGTTTTGCAATCCGGCACTCCTATGTCCTACGGCGTCCCCTTCTTCTCTCCTGTTGTGAGCGGGTGTTAAACTTTCTCGGAATGGCCCGAGGTTTGCCAAGCGGCCTTGGTATAGCACCGGTAGACCGCCTGTCAAGTTTCGTGCCATTTGGAGGTCGTTTGATACTCCAACGGTTAACCGGGTAACCGCAGAGGCCTCCTTTCTCTTTGCAGCCCAACACCCCTTCCAAAGTGGCCCAAAACCCATCTAGCTCCTCTCCATGCTCTCGGTCGTTCGATCACGATCGCGTGGCCGAAAACCGCTCCTCATTTGGACTCTCCTAGCTCCCTCTACCTATATAAACACCTCCCCCTCCGAAATTCGCGGTGCAACCCTAGCCATTTTCATCCTCGCGCCGCCGGACTTGTCCGCCCGGCGGCCGGACACGTCCACCGCCGCCCAGCCACGTCGCCCGACCTATCACCACGCGCCACGTCGCCCCGCCGCCCCTCTCCGCCACTCC
>NC_041389.1:270470600-270529646 GCF_002162155.2 Triticum dicoccoides
CGCGGCACGCCGCCGCGCCCGGCCGCGCCGCCCCGAGCCCCATCTCCCCCGTGCTGCGCCGCCCAGCTCCCCTCCTCGACGCCGGCCATCGCCGGAGTCCGCGCCGACCTCGTCGGCGTCATCCTCCGTCGCCGGATCTGGAGTTGGACCAGATCCACCAGGCCACCGAACCAAACAGCACCCGCGCCCCAGATCCCCCCGTCCTGGATATCCTCGTCCCGTTGACTTTCGGAGGGTATAAATTCCACTAAGTCCCAGATTTCTATCATTATCATGTCATGTTCATCGCATTGTATCTCTGCATCCGTAGCTCCGTTTCGTGCGCGTAATATGTCAAATTGTTCGTCTCAACGAGTACATCATTTCATTCCATTGCATCATTTTCATTTGAGCTTGTCTTGATGCCAGAAATGCTGTTGGAAGAGTGCATATTGATGTTAACCTGCTAAAACTGTTATAACTTGCTCATTTGTCATTTTTGCCATGATTGATGTGTGCATCCTATGAGGTTGATGTCTACATGTGTTTTGATCTATGCCATGCCATCTTTCCAGAGGTGCCATCCATGTATTTTTGTGACTTGTGTAGTGAGTGCATCGAGCTTGTTAAGGAGGGTACTTGCTGTTGCTGTTTTGCTAGATAGATTCTGTTATTTTGTGATGCCATGTTAACATGTTGCTACTAATCATTCTATGCATAATCTGGAGATGTTCTATAAACATGTTTTGATCTACATGGCATACTCTAACCATCCATGCCTCTGGTTGCATTTATAGCTTGCTGTAGATTGTTCATATCTTGCTCCAAAGTTGCTTCATAATGTTGCTGTCAGCCTGTTAACATTAAGTTCACTTGTTCCCATGTGTTTTGCTAGTGTTCCATGCACCCTATGACCATGCTCTTGCCATGCTTAGCTTCATAAACATGTCTTCTTACTGTTGGTTGCCTTGCCATGCCATGTATTGCTCTGTGATGAGTGATTCAGGCTCACCAACATGCCTACTTATTATTGTTCCTGCCATGTATGAATCTGTAATATAACTTGCCATGTTTACATGGGTGCCATCATATTTTCTGATCCTTTTTGGCTCATGGTCAGTAAGGGACTTTTGATCTATGCAATTAGTAGATTCATGCCATGCCTTTGTTTCCCATGATAAGTTCCTGTAACATGTTGTTTGATAGCTCTAAACATTACAACCTGATGTTATTCCTGCTAAGTCTGAAACTGTTATTATTTGCAATCTTACCATGTGTTTTTGAGCATGATCTAGTGATTTCTGGAGATAGCTCAGTGTTCATGTTTTGTTATGCTTTACCTGTACTTCATTCCCATGCCTTTTGTTATTTCGTTGGGATGCTGTAGCATGTTGTTTTGGTGCTTGCAATATGCCTAGTTGCTGTAATGGACAGATTGTTGCTATGACTTGTATAGTGTAAGTGTTGCACCGTTGCTCCGTTTTGAGTGTGCTTCATATGAAACTTGCTTGATTTTGCATGTAGTTCCATATTATCATGTTGCATCCATATTTTGAGGTGTTTGCTTGATGTTTGGGTGCATTTTGCATCAATGCCATGCTTAACTTGTTTTGCTCATATCTTCTAGGCCGTAACTCCGAATCTAATGAACTTTATATGTAACTTGACTAGAATTTTGTGTAGATCATCTTGGTGCGTCTTAGCTTGCTGTTTAACTACTTGAACTTAAGGTTTATTCAGTTCTGGACCCATTTCGAAATTTGCATATGAGGACTTACCGGAATTGTTATATGTTGTTTCCGGCTTCATTTAAACTTGCCTTGATGTGTTGTTCTTGTTTGCATCATCTCTTGCCATGAGTAGCCTCATCTAGCTTTGTCATGCATCATGCTTGTTGTGCATCATGTCTTGACTATGTGTGGTGTGTTTACTATGTTGTGTACTTCTTCTCGATAGTTCCTATTTCGTTGCGATCGTGAGGATTCGTTCATCTGCGCTCGGTTCGTCTTCGTGGCTTCATCTTCTTCATGGACTCGTTCTTCTTCCTTGCGGGATTTCAAGCAAGATGACCGCTACCCTGGATCTCACTACTATCATTGCTATGCTAGTTGCTTTGTTCTATCGCTATGTTGCGTTACCTATCATTTGCTCTTCAAGCCTCCCAAATTGCCATGAACCTCTAACCTTTGACACTCTTCCTAGCAAACCGTTGTTTGGCTATGTTACCGCTTTGCTCAGCCCTCTTATAGCGTTGCTAGTTGCAGGTGAAGTTGAAGATTGCTCCATGGTGGACAGGGTTATGTTGGGATATCACAATATCTCTTATATTATTAATGCATCTATATATTTGGTAAAGGGTGGAAGGCTCGGCCTTATGCCTGGTGTTTTGTTCCACTCTTGCCGCCCTAGTTTCCGTCATACCGGTGTTATGTTCCTGGATTTTGCGTTCCTAACGCGGTCGGGTGATTTATGGGACCCCACTGACAGTTCGCTTTGAATAAAACTTGTCCAGCAAGGCCCAACCTTGGTTTTACCATTTGCCTCACCACCACCTACCTTTTCCCTTGGGAGTAATTAACCCAAGGGTCATCTTTATTTTAGCCCCCCCGGGCCAGTGCTTGTCTAAGTGTTGGTCCGAACTGAGCAGCCTGCGGGGCCACCTCGGGGAAATAAGAAGTCTGGTTTTACTCGTAGCTTGACTTATCCGGTGTTGCCCTGAGAATGAGATATGTGCAGCTCCTATCGGGATTGTCGGCGCATCGGGCGGCTTTGCTGGTCTTGTTTTACCATTGTCGAAATGTCTTGTAAACCGGGATTCCAAGACTGATCGGGTCTTCCTGGGAGAAGGAATATCCTTCGTTGATCGCGAGAGCTTATCATGGGCTAAGTTGGGACACCCCTGCAGGGTATAAACTTTCGAGAGCCGTGCCTGCGGTTATGTGGCAGATGGGAATTTGTTAATGTCCGGTTGTAGATAACTGACACCAGATCCGAATTAAAACGCATCAACCGCGTGTGTAGCCGTGATGGTCTCTTCTCGGCGGAGTCCGGGAAGTGAACACGGTCTTTGGGTTATGTTTGACGTAAGTAGGTGTTCAGGATCACCTCTTGATCATTGCTAGCTTCACGACCGTTCCTTTGTTTCTCTTCTCGCTCTCATTTGCGTATGTTAGCCACCATACTTGCTTAGCCGCTGCTGCAACCTCACCACTTTACCCCTTCCTTTCCCATTAAGCTTTGCTAGTCTTGATACCCATGGTAATGGGATTGCTGAGTCCTCGTGGCTCACAGATTACTACAACAACAGTTGCAGGTACAGGTTATGCGATGATCATGACGCGAGAGCGATGTTTGCTTGTTTTGGAGTTCTTCTTCTGCCTCTTTGATCAGGGGATAGGTTCCAGGTCGGCAGCTAGCAGGGTGGATTTTGTTTGAGTTTCTGTTTATGTATCATCCGTAGTCGGATGTTGATCTCTTGTATGATGATGTTGTATTCGTGTGGCATTGTATGCCTTTTGTATGTATCCCCACTATTATGTAATGTTGATGTAATGATATCCACCTTGCAAAAGCGTTCCAATATGCGGGTCTATCCTTGGTGGGACCTTCGAGTTCCTTTTGGATAGGGTCGCATATTGGGCGTGACAAGTTGGTATCAGAGCCACGACCGACCCTAGGAGCCCCCTTGATTGATCGTGTAGTTTGGTCGTTGTTGAGTCTAGAAGAAAACTGTTTTCTGAGTCTAGTTATATCGGAGAGTAGGAATTCTTTTTACTGCTCTGCCCCTTCGTCGCTCTGGGGAGGAATCTTGACGTAGGTGTTTTGAATTACTCCTCTTCCCCTTCAAATTTTCTTTAGGTTCATGCAGTTGGGTTTCCGGTAGTTGTTTCCTCAGCTCTTTTTGTCCGGCGCATTCCTCGTCAAGCTATTTCGAACCTCTCTCTCTTTGGGAGATCAATCCTCAGCTCTTTTCGATCGATGTTGTTTCCCTGTCCGAAGTTGTCCTTGTTTTTACCACCCGCCCTCCCTTCTTCTTCTCGAAGCCGGAGTCCGTAATCGAGTATCCATCCTACTCGTGCGAAGTCTTTGCTTTCTTTCCTCAATTATTTCAACCGGTGTTTTCTCTTCAAGATATTCGTCGGTTTCCCCTTCCAAGTTGTCTTTGTTTTCCCGCCCTCCCACCCTCTTCTTCCCGGAGCCTGAGTCTTTTTTGAGAATCAATTTCATTCGTGCGGAGCCTCTTCAGTCTTTCGTCAATTATTTCAACCGGTGAATTCTCGTCTCGTTCGTCATTCTTCATCTCTTTTCTTTTCCGGTGGATTCAATTCTAGTTTTCGGTGTTGATTGTATTCTTTTCCTCGGATCAAGAGTTTTTTCCCTGCTCGTTTGCCTCTCATCATTCAATCATTCTAGAGTTCGGAAGACATCTTAGGGGATTCGTCTATGTTCCAATTAATTCGAGGTTGTCACCTCATTCAAATATTTTAATCATTCCGGTGCATCATCTATCTGTTCAACATCCCTTTCCAACGGTATTATCTCTTTAGTGAGCCCTAACCCACAGGTCTTTTCCCAGGATCTTACCTAACTCTTCTAATTCCCCCGGAGCTATTCTCAAATTCTTTTCAAGTGTGACGTAAGAATGGATTTCATCAGTCAGATGCTTTTCCAAGATCTCTGTCAAATCATTTTCATGGTTGCCTCAACCTCTTCGCTTTTCATTCTCCCGGAGTATCTCAGTAATTTTGGTGGTTTTTTTCTCGTGGTCAGTTGAAGATCAAAGAAGAGTTTTTCCTCTAAATCTTGTCCGTTCTCCCGGAGATTCGCGGTGCTAGCTCGATGTTATCCTATCAAATTGTTTCTAGTCATGCAAATTCTTTTCATCCATCCGGAGCATTTCAGGAGTTGCTTTCTCTCTCGATCATCCGGAGGCCATCTTTTCGGAAGATTTCTTCGTTCTAAGTTTTGAGATTCGTTGTCCAATTATTCTATATCCGTGCCTTTCGTTCATATCAATATTCTTCCGGTGCTTCGTTCAAGTATTCTTCAATCAGATCGCGATCTCTTCGTTCTTTTGCATCTAAATCCCCTCAAGCATATTTGTTCTTCTAATTCTTCCCAGTGATTCATTCTCTTTCACCAGTCAATTTTGAATTCTCATGGTGGTTCGTTGAAGATTCTCTTTCCTTGATTATCATTTTAATCCATTCGTTCTTTTCTATCCTACCGGTGGTTCATGAAGACCTTCTCAAGTTTGCGTTATGTCACTTCTCAATCCTTTTCAAGAAGAATATGTAGTATGCTAAATCCATTGCTTGTCATCAATTTAATTTGATGAAGGATAAGCATACAATAAATCTTATTCTTATTTCATCCAAGTGATTAACCCCTTTCTTCGGAGTTTGTTCTTGATGAATAAATTCTACTTCCAAGTGTTCCATCTTTTCTTTTCCGGAGTTCAAATTTCCTCGGCCATTTCGTCGGAACCTCCATCTAAATCATTGCAAGGCTCATCTTATTCTTTCATCCTTCATTCTATCTCATCATCCTTTACGATACCGGAGTTCTTCATGGTGGTTCTTCATGATTTAATTCATTCTTCAAGTGTGCATCAAGATTCTTGTTCAAGGAGTTTCAAGTATCTTTTCTTCTCACGTCTCGAAGTGCAATTAATTCTCCATATTCTTTTGAAGTGGAGTTTTGCATTTCTTCGTTCTTCTCAGCTATTTAATATTTTCTGCTCGTGGTCGATTATCACCTCATAATTTTAAGATGTTATCCGTAAATCCACGACAAGCTTATTCTTTTCGTTGTTGATTTTCTCAACAACTCCGTTCAATCCTTCCTTCTAAGTTCTTTTCATTCAATTCTTTGAATTCTTTCCGGAGGTTTTGTGTCATGTCTTCATCAAGTATCATTCCATCCTCTTAAGCTCGTGTTCTATTCCTCCCATTTTCAGCCGGAGTGCTACCTAAATCCTTTCAGTCTTATTCGTTTCTTTTCTCATTCTAACCACTCCGGTTAGAACGAGTGGTTTCAGAGTCTATCTGATTACATGAGCTTTCGATTCTTGTCATTCCTCTCTTCTTCTCGAGTGCTCTTGTTTATTTGCTTCTTCTCTTGAGTTCTTGATTCACCTCATCCCTTTTCCCTTCCGTCTCGGTCCTAAGATCTCGGGACGAGATCTCTTGTTAGTGGAGGAGTGTTGTAACGCCCCGGATTTGATGCGCCAGGTGTCCGCCAGTTATTCGCCGTTGTTGCCATGTCATTTGCTTGCGTGTTGCACTTTGCCATGTCATCATATGCATTTCATATCATGTCATCATGTGCATTTCATTTTGCATACGTGTTCATCTCATGCATCCGAGCATTTTCCCCGTTGTCCGTTTTGCAATCCGGCACTCCTATGTCCTCCGGCGTCCCCTTCTTCTCTCCTGTTGTGAGCGAGTGTTAAACTTTCTCAGAATGGCCCGAGGTTTGCCAAGCGGCCTTGGTATAGCACCGGTAGACCGCCTGTCAAGTTTCGTGCCATTTGGAGGTCGTTTGATACTCCAACGGTTAACCGGGTAACCGCAGAGGCCTCCTTTCTCTTTGCAGCCCAACACCCCTTCCAAAGTGGCCCAAAACCCATCTATCTCCCCTCCATGCTCTCGGTCCTTCGATCACGATCGCGTGGCCGAAAACCGCTCCTCATTTGGACTCTCCTAGCTCCCTCTACCTATATAAACACCTCCCCCTCCGAAATTCGTGGTGCAACCCTAGCCATTTTCATCCTCGCGCCGCCGGACATATCCGCCCGGCGGCCGGACACGTCCACCGCCGCCCAGCCACGTCGCCCGACCTATCACCATGCGCCACGTCGCCCGCCGCCCCTCTCCGCCACTCCGCCGCCGCCACGTGGCCCCCTCACGCGCCGCCGCCGCCGAGGCCCGCCGGGCCCATCGCGGACCCGCGGGGCCCGTCCGCCGGCGCCCGCTGGCCCGCGCGCCTCCCGCGCCCCGCGCCCGTCGCCGGCCGCCGCCGCGGGTGCCGCCCCGCGTCGGCGTCGCCCTCCGCCGCCCCTCGCCGCCCTTCGCGGGCGCCGCCGCGTCCCCGCCGCCGGCTGCCGCGCCCGGCCGCGCCCCTGCGCCTCCGGCCCTCCCACGCCGCCGTCCCTCACACCGGTTGCCGCCTCCGCCGCGGCACGCCGCCGCTGCCGCGCGCGCCCTGCCGCGCCGCCCCGAGCCCCATCTCCCCCGCGCTCCACCGCCCAGCTCCCCTCCTCGACGCCGGCCATCGCCGGAGTCCGCGCCGACCTCGCCGGCGTCATCCTCCGTCGCCGGATCTGGAGTTGGACCAGATCCACCAGGCCACCGAACCAAACAGCACCCGCGCCCCGGATCCCTCCGTCCTGGATATCCTCGTCCTATTGACTTTCGGAGGGTATAAATTCCACCAAGTCCCAGATTTCTGTCATTATCATGCCATGTTCATCGCATTGTATCTCTGTATCCGTAGCTCCGTTTCGTGCGCGTAATATGTCAAATTGTTCGTCTCAACGAGTACATCATTTCATTCCATTGCATCATTTTCATTTGAGCTCGTCTTGATGCCCGAAATGCTGTTGGAAGAGTGCATGTTGATGTTAACCTGCTGAAACTGTTATAACTTGCTCATTTGTCATTTTTGCCATGATTGATGTGTGCATCCTATAAGGTTGATGTCTACATGTGTTTTGTTCTATGCCATGCCATCTTTCCAGAGGTTCCATCCATGCATTTTTGTGACTTGTGTAGTGAGTGCATCGAGCTTGTTAAGGAGGGTACTTGCTGTTGCTGTTTTGCTAGATAGATTCTGTTATTTTGTGATGCCATGTTAACATGTTGCTACTAATCATTCTATGCATAATCTGGAGATGTTCTATAAATATGTTTTGATGTACATGGCATACTCTAACCATCCATGCCTCTGGTTGCATTTATAGCTTGTTGTAGATTGTTCATATCTTGCTCCAAAGTTGCTTCATAATGTTGCTGTCAGCCTGTTAACATTAAGTTCACTTGTTCCCATGTGTTTTGCTAGTGTTCCATGCACCCTATGACCATGCTCTTGCCATGCTTAGCTTCGTAAACATGTCTTATTACTATTGGTTGCCTTGCCATGCCATGTATTGCTCTGTGATGAGTGATTCAGGCTCACCAACATGCCTACTTATTGTTGTTCCTGCCATGTATGAATCTGTAATATAACTTGCCATGTTTACATGGGTGCCATCATATCTTCTGATCATTTTTGGCTCATGGTCAGTAAGGGACTTTTGATCTATGCAATTAGTAGATTCATGCCATGCCTTTGTTTCCCATGATAAGTTCCTGTAACATGTTGTTTGATAGCTCTAAATATTGCAACCTGATGTTATTCCTGCTAAGTCTGAAACTGTTATTATTTGCAATCTTACCATGTGTTTTTGAGCATGATCTAGTGATTTCTGGAGATAGCTCAGTGTTCATGTTTTGTTATGCTTTACCTGTACTTCATTCCCATGCCTTTTGTTATTTCGTTGGGATGCTGTAGCATGTTGTTTTGGTGCTTGCAATATGCCTAGTTGCTGTAATGGACAGATTGTTGCTATGACTTGTATAGTGTAAGTGTTGCACCGTTGCTCCGTTTTGAGTGTGCTCCATATGAAACTTGCTTGATTTTGCATGTAGTTCCATATTATCATGTTGCATCCTTGTTTTGAGGTGTTTGCTTGATGTTTGGGTGTATTTTGCATCAATGCCATGCTTAACTTGTTTTGCTCATATCTTCTAGGCCGTAGCTCCGAATCTAATGAACTTTATATGTAACTTGACTAGAATTTCGTGTAGATCATCTTGGTGCGTCTTAACTTGATGTTTAACTACTTGAACTTAAGGTTTATTCAGTTCTGGACCCATTTCGAAATTTGCATATGAGGACTTACCGGAATTGTTATATGTTGTTTCCGGCTTCATTTAAACTTGCCTTGATATGTTGTTCTTGTTTGCATCATCTCTTGCCATGAGTAGCCTCATCTAGCTTTGTCATGCATCATGCTTGTTGTGCATCATGTCTTGACTATGTGTGGTGTGTTTACTATGTTGTGTGCTTCTTCTCGATAGTTCATGTTTCGTTGCGATCGGGAGGATTCGTTCGTCTACGCTCGGTTCGTCTTCGTGGCTTCATCTTCTTCATGGACTCGTTCTTCTTCCCTGCGGGATTTCAGGCAAGATGATCGCTACCCTGGATCTCACTACTATCATTACTATGCTAGTTGCTTCGTTCTGTCGCTATGTTGCGTTACCTATCATTTGCTCTTCAAGCCTCCCAAATTGCCATGAACCTCTAACCTTTGACACCCTTCCTAGCAAACCGTTGTTTGGCTATGTTACCGATTTGCTCAGCCCTCTTATAGCGTTGCTAGTTGCAGGTGAAGTTGAAGATTGCTCCATGGTGGACAGGGTTATGTTGGGATATCACAATATCTCTTATATTATTAATGCATCTATATATTTGGTAAAGGGTGGAAGGCTCGGCCTTATGCCTGGTGTTTTGTTCCACTCTTGCCGCCCTAGTTTCCGTCATACCGGTGTTATGTTCCCGGATTTTGCGTTCCTAACGCGGTCGGGTGATTTATGGGACCCCCCTGACAGTTCGCTTTGAATAAAACTTGTCCAGGAAGGCCCAACCTTGGTTTTACCATTTGCCTCACCACCACCTACCTTTTCCCTTGGAAGTAATTAACCCAAGGGTCATCTTTATTTTAGCCCCCCCCCCCCGGGCCAGTGCTTGTCTAAGTGTTGGTCCGAACTGAGCAGCCTGCCGGGCCACCTCAGGGAAACTCGAAGTCTGGTTTTACTCGTAGCTTGACTTATCCGGTGTTGCCCTGAGAACGAGATATGTGCAGCTCCTATTGGGATTGTCGGCGCATCGGGCGGCTTTGCTGGTCTTATTTTACCATTGTCGAAATGTCTTGTAAACCGGGATTCCAAGACTGATCGGGTCTTCCTGGGAGAAGGAATATCCTTCGTTGATCGCGAGATCTTATCATGGGCTAAGTTGGGACACCCCTATAGGGTATAAACTTTCGAGAGCCGTGCCCGCGGTTATGTGGCAGATGGGAATTTGTTAATGTCCGGTTGTAGATAACTTGACACCAGATCTGAATTAAAACGCATCAACCACGTGTGTAGCCGTGATGGTCTCTTCTCGGCGGAGTCCGGGAAGTGAACACGGTCTTTGGGTTATGTTTGACATAAGTAGGTGTTCAGGATCACCTCTTGATCATTGCTAGCTTCACGACCGTTCCTTTGCTTCTCTTCTCGCTCTCATTTGTGTATGTTAGCCACCATACTTGCTTAGCCGCTACTGCAACCTCACCACTTTACCCCTTCCTTTCCCATTAAGCTTTGCTAGTCTTGATACCCATGGTAATGGGATTGCTGAGTCCTCGTGGCTCACAGATTACTACAACAACAGTTGCAGGTACAGGTTATGCGATGATCATGACGCGAGAGCAATGTTTGCTTGTTTTGGAGTTCTTCTTCTGCCTCTTCGATCAGGGGATAGGTTCCAGGTCGGCAGCCTGGGCTAGCAGGGTGGATTTTGTTTGAGTTTCTGTTTATGTATCATCCGTAGTCGGATGTTGATCTCTTGTATGATGATGTTGTATTCGTGTGGCATTGTATGCCTTTTGTATGTATCCCCACTATTATGTAATGTTGATGTAATGATATCCACCTTGCAAAAGAGTTCCAATATGCGGGTCTATCCTTGGTGGGACCTTCGAGTTCCTTTTGGATAGGGTCGCATATTGGGCGTGACACTTCACCGACGCTCCGTCGGAGGGGGAATCGACCATGGAGGGCTTCTACATCAACACCATAGCCCCTCCGATGAGTTGTGAGTAGTTTATCACAGACCTTCGGGTCCATAGTTATTAGCTAGATGGCTTCTTCTCTCTTTTTGGATCTCAATACCATGTTCTCCCCCTCTCTTGTGGAGATCTATTTACTCTTTTTGCGGTGTGTTTGTCGAGATCCGATGAATTTTGGGTTTATGATCAAGTTTATCTATGAGAAATATTTGAATCTCCTATGAATTCTTTTATGTATGATTGAGTTATCTTTGCAAGTCTCTTCGAATTATCAGTTTGGTTTGGCCTACTAGATTGACCTTTCTTGCCATGGGAGAAGTGCTTAGCTTTGGTTTCAATCTTGCGGTGTCCTTACCCAGTGAGAGCAGGGACAGCAAGGCACGTATTGTATTGTTGCCATCGAGGATAAAAGGATGGGGTTTATATCATATTGCTTGATTTTATCCCTCTACATCATGTCATCTTTCTTAATGCGTTACTCTGTTCTTATGAACTTAATACTCTAGAAGCATGCTGGATAGCGGTCGATGTGTGGAGTAATAGTAGTAGATGCAGGCAGGAGTCTGTCTACTTGTCACGGACGTGATGCCTATATACATGATCATGCCTAGATAATCTCATAATTATTCAGTTTCTATCAATTGCTCGACAGTAATTTGTTCACCCACCGTAATACTTATGCTATCTTGAGAGAAGCCACTAGTGAAACCTATGGCCCCCGGGTCTATCTTTTATCATATAAGCTTTCAATCTACTTTTATTTGCATCTTTACTTTTCCAATCTATATCATAAAATACCAAAAATATATTTATCTTATCATACTATCTCTATCAGATCTCACTTTCGCAAGTGGCCGTGAAGGGATTGACAACCCCTTTATTGTGTTGGTTGCGAGTTCTTTGTTTGTTTGTGTAGGTGCGTGCGACTTTTGAGGAGCCTCCTACTGGATTGATACCTTGGTTCTCAAAAACTGAGGGAAATACTTATGCTACTATTACTGCATCACCCTTTCCTCTTCAAGGAAAACCAACGCAAGCTCAAGACGTAGCAAGAAGGACTTCTGGCGCCGTTGCCGGGAGGTCTTTTCGCTCAAGTCAAGACATACCAAGTACCCATCACAAACTCATCTCCCTCGCATTTACATTATTTGTCATTTGCCTCTCGTTTTCCTCTCCCCCACTTCACCCTTGTCGTTTTATTCACCCTCTCTTTCCCAATCTTCTCCTCTCTCTTTTCCGTTCGCCTTCCCGTTGCCATGGCCGAATCAAAAAGAACTAAGGGTCCTCTCCCGGGTTCTAGTACCTTGGATAACCCATCTATCCTCTCTAAGCTCATAAATAATGATGCTATGGAAAGACCCACCGGGTCACCAATGAGAGCTTAAATAATTTTGATGAAGATGACTCCAGAATTTTTCGCTATTTGCTTGATGAGTCTATAAAAGATGATTGGGATAGGTTATTAAGGATTCGGGCTAGCTATGTGCCACAATATCAAATTGAAGTTTACTTAAAAAGTTTCTATGTTCGCCTACCCGCTTCTTTCAAGCAAGTCCTAGATTCTATTTTTGAAGAAGGTTTTCTTGAAGGGGATGCTATAGATACCTATGAAAGAATGAAAACTATATTTGGGCACCCCATGAATGATAAGGTTGAGTCTACCACCCTCTTATGCTTTTATCAAAACAAAATTATCAAAGAGATGAAGTCTAGTTTAGATGCAAATTTTCATAACGTGCTTAATCTTACTTCCTCCATTAATGGCAACGTGCTTTCCCAAAATAGAAGGATGAATGCCATAGAAAGGAAATTTGCTCTTTTCTTTCCAAGTGCCAAAGATGACACTACTTAGATCTATCTTCGCTTTTATGCCTAGTTAGGGGCGTTAAACGATAGCGCTAGTTAGGAGGCAACCCAATTTTATTTGTGTTTTTTGTTTTTATTTCTGTTTAGTAATAAATTTTGCATCTACCTTCTGTTTAGATGTGTTTTTATGTTTTAATTAGTGTTTGTGCCAAGTAGAACCTATAGAATAACCTATGGTGGTAGTTAATTTGATTCTGCTGAAAAATAGAAACTTTGCACGCACGAAATTAGTTTTGTTAAATCACAGAAACGTGATGTTGCGTTGATTCTTTTTGATGATGATCGATAGATAAATTTCCCAGGACTTCCTATATTGGTAGGATTTTTAGAGTTCAGAAGTTTGCGTTAGTTACAGATTGCTACAGGCTGTTCTGTTTGTGACAGATTCTATTTTTCATGTGTTGTTTGCTTATTTTGATGCATCTATGACTAGTATTAAGTGGTATGAACCATAGAGAACTTGGAATACAGTAGGTTTATCACCAAAATAAATAAATAATGAGTTCATTACAGTACCTTATGTGGTGGTTTTCTTTTCTTTCACTAACAGAGCTTATGAGATTTCCTGTTGAGTTTTGTGTTGTGAAGTTTTCAAGTTTTGGGTAAAGATTTGATGGACTATGGAATAAGGAGTGGCAAAAGCCTAAGCTTGGGGATGCCCATGGCACCCCAAGATATTCAAGAGTAGCCAAAAGCCTAAGCTTGGGGATGCCCCCGGAAGGCATCCCCTCTTTCGTCTTCGTTCATTGGTAACTTTACTTGGAGCTATATTTTTATTCGTCACATGATATGTGTTTTGCTTGGAGCATCGTGTATGATATTAGTATTTGCTTTTTAGTTTACCACAATCATCCTTGCTGTACACACCTTTTGGTAGAAGCCCACTTGATTGGAATTTATTAGAATATGCTATGTGCTTCACTTATATCTTTTGAGCTAGATAGTTTTTGCTCTAGTGCTTCACTTATATCTTTTAGAGCACGGCGGTGGCTTAATTTTGAAAAAATTGTTGATCTCGCATGCTTCACTTATATTATTTTGAGAGTCTTTTAGAACAGCATGGTATTTGCTATGGTTATAAAATTGGTCCTAGAATGGTAGGCATCCAAGTTGGGTATAATAAAAACTATCATAGGAAGTGAATTGGATGCTATGATCAACTTGATACTTGAAATTGTTTTGAGATATGGAGGTAGTGATATTAAAGTCATGCTAGTTGGGTGATTATGAATTTAAAGAATGCTTGTGTTGAAGTTTGTGATTCCTGTAGCATGCACGTATGGTGAACCGCTTTGTGATGAAGTTGGAGCACAATTTTATTTATTGATTGTCTTCCTTATGAGTGGCGGTCGAGGACGAGTGATGGTCTTTCCCTACCAATCTATCCCCATAGGAGCATGCGCGTAATAGTTTGTTTTTGATGACTTGTAGATTTTTGCAATAAGTATATGAGTTCTTTTGACAGTGTTGAGTCCATGGATTATACGCACTCTCACCCTTCCACCATTGCTAGCCTCTCTTGTGCTGCACAATTTTCGCCGGTACCATACACCTACCATATACCTTCCTCAAAACAGCCACCATACCTACCTATTATGGCATTTCCATAGCCATTCCAAGATATATTGCCATGCAACTTTCCACCGTTCCGTTTATATGACACGCATTACTATTGTCATATTGCTCTTTGCATGATCGTGTAGTTGACATCGTATTTGTGGCAAGGCCACCTTCATAATTTTCATACATGTCGCTCTTGATTCATTGCATATCCCGGTACACCACCGGAGGCATTCATATAGAGTCATATCTTGTTCTAGTTTTGAGTTGTAATTCTTGAGTTGCAAATCAATAAAAGTGTGATGATTTTCATTATTAGAGCATTGTCCCAGTGAGGAAAGGATGATGGAGACTATGATTCCCCCACAAGTCGGGATGAAACTTCGGACTTTACAAAAATAAAAAAAGAGAAAAGAAAAGAGAAAGGTCAAAAAAAGGCCAAAGAAAAAAAAGAAAAAGAAAAAAAGAAGAAGAAAAAAAAGAAAAGAAAAAAATGAGAGAAAAAGAGAGAAGGGACAATGCTACTATCCTTTTTACCACACTGGTGCTTCAAAATAGCATCATGATCTTCAAGATAGAGAGTCTCCTATGTTGTTACTTTCATATACTAGTGGGAATTTTTCATTATAGAACTTGGCTTGTATATTCCAATGATGGGCTTCCTCAAAACGCCCTAGGTCTTCGTGAGCAAGCGAGTTGGATGCACACTCACTTAGTTTCTTTCGTTGTGCTTTCATACATTTATAGCTCTAGTGCATCCGTTGCATGGAAATCCCTACTCACTCACATTGTTATCTATTAAATGGCATCTCCATAGCCCGTTGATACGCCTAGTTGATGTGAGACTATCTTCTCCTTTTTGTCTTCTCCACAACCACCATTCTATTCCACATATAGTGCTATGTCCATGGCTCACGCTCATGTATTGCATGAAAGTTGAGAAAGCTTGAGATTACTAAAGTATGAAACAATTGCTTGGCTTGTCATCGGGGTTGTGCATGATTAAATACTTTGTGTGATGAAGATAGAGCAACAGCAAGACTGTATGATTTTGTAGGGCTAACTTTTTTTAGCCATGTTATTTTGAGAAGACATGATTGCTTTGATTAGTATGCTTGAAGTATTACTATTTCTTATGTCAATATGAACTTTTATTTTGAATCATTTGGATCTGAGCATTCATGCCACAATAAAGAAAATTACATTGAGAATTATGCTAGGTAGCATTCCACATCAAAAATTCTGTTTTTATCATTTACCTACTCGAGGACGAGCAGGAATTAAGCTCGGGGATGCTTGATACGTCTCCAACGTATCTATATTTTTTGATTGTTCCATGCTATTATATTACCCCTTTTGGATGTTTATGGGCTTTATTTTACACATTTATATCATTTTGGGACTAACCTACTAACCAGAGGTCCAGCCCGTATTGCTGTTTTTTTGCCTATTTCAGTATTTCAAAGAAAAGGAATATCAAACGGAGTCCAAACGGAATGAAACCTTCGGGAGCGTGATTTTTGGAACGAACGTGATCCAGGGGATTTGGAGTGCAAGTCAAGAAGCAGCCGAGGCGGCCACGAGAGGGTAGGGCGCCCCCCCTATAGGGCGCGCCCCCTGTCTCGTGGGCCCCTCGGGCGGCCACCGACGTACTTCTTCCTCCTATATAAGCCTACGTACCCCGAAAACATCCAGGGAGCCACCAAAACACAATTTCCACCGCTGTAACCTTCTGTATCCGTGAGATCCCATCTTGGAGCCTTCGCCGGCGCTCTGCCGGAGGGGGAATCGACCACGGAGGGCTTCTACATCAACACCATAGCCCCTCCTATGAGTTCTGAGTAGTTTACTACAAACCTTCGGGTCCATAGTTATTAGCTAGATGGCTTCTTCTCTCTTTTTGGATCTCAATACAATGTTCTCCCCCTCTCTTGTGGAGATCTATTCGATGTAAACTCTCTTTGCGGTGTGTTTGTCGAGATCCGATGAATTGTGGGTTTATGATCAAGTTTATCTATGAGAAATATTTGAATCTCCTCTGAATTCTTTTATGTATGATTGAGTTACCTATGCAAGTCTCTTCGAATTATCAGTTTGGTTTGGCCTACTAGATTGATCTTTCTTGCCATGGGAGAAGTGCTTAGCTTTGGGTTCAATCTTGCGGTGTCCTTACCCAGTGACAGAAAGGGTTGCAAGGCACGTATTGTATTCTTGTCATCGAGGATAAAAAGATGGGGTTTATATCATATTGCATGAATTTATCTCTCTACATCATGTCATCTTGCTTAAGGCGTTACTCTGTTCTTATGAACTTAATACTCTAGATGCAGGCAGGAGTCGAACGATGTGTGGAGTAATAGTAGTAGATGCAGGCAGGAGTCGGTCTACTTGTTGCGGACGTGATGCCTATATACATGATCATGCCTAGATAATCTCATAATTATTCACTTTTCTATCAATTGCTCGACAGTAATTTGTTCACCCATCGTAATACTTATGCTATCTTGAGAGAAGCCTCTAGTGAAACCTATGGCCCCCGGGTCTATCTCTTATCATATTTGCTTCCAATCTACTTTTATTTGCATCTTTACTTTTTGCATCTATATTATAAAATACCAAAAATATATTTATCTTATCATACTATCTCTATTAGATCTCACTTTCGCAAGTGGCCATGAAGGGATTGACAACCCCTTTATTGCGTTGGTTGCGAGTTCTTTGTTTGTTTGTGTAGGTGCGTGGGACTTTTGAGGAGCCTCCTACTGGATTGATACCTTGGTTCTCAAAAACTGAGGGAAATACTTATGCTACTATTGCTGCATCACCCTTTCCTCTTCAAGGAAAACCAACGCAAGCTCAAGACGTAGCAAGAAGGATTTCTGGCGCCGTTGCCGGGGAGGTCTTCACTCAAGTCAAGACATACCAAGTACCCATCACAAACTCATCTCCCTCGCATTTACATTATTTGCCATTTGCCTCTCGTTTTCCTCTTCCCCACTTCACCCTTGCCGTTTTATTCGCCCTCTCTTTCCCAATCTCCTCCTCTCTTTCGCTTGCCTTTTTCTATTTGCTTGTGTGTTGGATTACTTGTTGCCATGGCGCAAAATAATACCAAATTGTGTGATTTCTCGAATACCAGTAATAATGATTTCCTTAGTACTCCTATTGCTCCTCTTAATGATGTTGAGTCTTGTGAAATCAATACTGCTTTGTTGAATCTTGTTATGAAAGATCAGTTCACCGGCCTTCCTAGTGAAGATGCCGCTACTCATCTAAACAACTTTGTTGATTTGTGTGATATGCAAAAGAAGAAAGATATGGATAACAATATTGTTAAATTGAAGTTATTTCTGTTTTCACTTAGAGATCATGCTAAAGTTTGGTTTTCGTCTTTGCCTAAAAATAGTATTGATTCTTGGAACAAATGCAAAGATGCTTTTATCTCTAAGTATTTTCCTCCCGCTAAGATTATCACTCTTAGGAACGACATTATGAATTTTAAACAACTAGATCATGAGCATGTTGCCCAATCTTGGGAAAGAATGAAATTGATGTTTCGCAATTGCCCTACTCATGGTTTGAATTTATGGATGATCATACAAAAATTTTATGCCGGTTTGAACTTTGCTTCTAGAAATCTCTTAGATTCGGCCGCGGGAGGCACGTTTATGGAAATCACGTTAGGAGATGCTACAAAACTTCTTGATAATATTATGGCTAATTATTCTCAATGGCACACCGAAAGATCTTCTAGTAAAAAGGTGCATGCTATTGAAGAAATCAATGTTTTGAGTGGAAAGATGGATGAACTTATGAAATTGTTTGCTACTAAGAATACTCCTCTTGATCCCAATGATATGCCTTTGTCTACTTTGATTGAGAATAATAATGAATCTATGGATGTGAATTTTGTTGGTAGGAATAGTTTTGGAAACAATGCTTATAGAGGAAACTTTAATGCTAGACCGTTCCCTAGTAATTCCTCTAATAATTATGGAAATTCCTACAATAATTCTTATGGTAATTTTGATAAGATGCCCTCTGATTTTGAGAATAGTGTGAAAGAATTTATGATTTCTCAAAAGAATTTTAATGCTTTGCTTGAAGAAAAATTGCTCAAAGTTGATGATTTGGCTAGGAACATTGATAGACTTTCGCTTGATGTTGATTCTCTTAAACTTAGATCTTCTTCTCCTAAGCATGATATCAATGAGTCTCTAAAAGCCATGAGAATTTCCATTGATGAGTGCAAAGAAAGAACCGCTAGATTGCGTGCTAAGAAAGATAGCTTTATAAAGGCGTGTTCTTCTAGTTTCCATGAAAATAATGATGAAGATCTTAAAGTTATTGATGCATATCCTATTAGATCTTTGTTTTGCAATATGAATCTTGATAATTATGGGACTGAAGATGAGTCAACTTTACCTAGAAGGCGTCCCAAAAATTCGGAGTTTTTAGATCTTGATGCTAAATTTGGTAAAAGTGGGATTGGAGAGGTCATGACTGTAAATAGTATTGAACCCACTATCTCGGATTTCAAGGAATTTGATTATGATAATTGTTCTTTAGAAGGTTGTATTTCCTTGTTACAATCCGTTGTTAATTCTCCTCATGCTTATAGTCAAAATAAAGCTTTTACCAAACATACCGTTGATGCCTTGATCCAATCTTATGATGAAAAACTTAATTTGGAAGTTTCTATACCTAGAAAACTTAATGATGAATGGGAACCTACTATCAAGATTAAAATTAAAGATCATGAGTGTTTTGCTTTGTATGATTTGGGTGCTAGTGTTTCCACGATTCCAAAAACATTATGTGATATTCTAGGTTTCCATGATCTTGATGATTGCTCTTTAAATTTGCACCCTGCGGATTCCACCATTAAAAAGCCAATGGGAAGGATCAATGATGTTCTCATTGTTACAAATAGAAATTTGGTGCCCATAGATTTTATCGTTCTTGATATAGATTGTAGTCTTTCTTGCCCTATTATTCTTGGTAGACCTTTCCTTAGAATGATTGGCACGATTATTGATACGAAGGAAGGGAATACTAGATTCCAATTTACATTAAAGAAGGGCATGGAGCACTTTCCAAGAAAGAAAGTTAAATTACCTTATGAATCTATCATGCGAGCTACTTATGAATTTAGTGCCAAAGATGGCACTACTTAGATCTATCTTCGCTTTTATGCCTAGCTAGGGGCGTTAAACGATAGCGCTAGTTGGGAGGCAACCCAATTTTCTTTGTGTTTTCTGTTTTTGTTCCTGTTTAGTAATAAATTTTGCATCTACCTTCTGTTTAGATGTGTTTTTATCTTTTAATTAGTGTTTATGCCAAGTAGAACCTATAGGATAACCTATGATGATAGTTGATTTGATTCTACTGAAAAACAGAAACTTTGCACGCACGAATTTAGTTTTGTTAAATCATAGAAACGTGTTTTTGCGTTGATTCTTTTTGATGTTGATCAATAGAAAAATTGTCTAGGACTTCCTATTGTGGTAGGATTTTTAGAGTTCCAAAAGTTTGCGTTAGTTACAGATTGCTACAGACTGTTCTGTTTTTTGACAGATTCTGTTTTCGTGTGTTGTTTGCTTATTTTGATGCATCTATGGCTACAAAAATAGTTTATAAACCATAGAGAAGTTGGAATACAGTAGGTGTAACACAAAAATAAATAAAGAATGAGTTCATTACAGTACCTTATGTGGTGGTTTTGTTTTCTTTCACTAAAGGAGCTTATAAGATTTCCTGTTGAGTTTTGTGTTGTGAAGTTTTCAAGTTTTGGGTAAAGGTTTTATGGACTATGGAATAAGGATTGGCAAGAGCCTAAGCTTGGGGATGCCCATGGCACCCCAAGATATTCAAGGATAGCCAAAAGCCTAAGCTTGGGGATGCCCCGGGAAGGCATCCCCTCTTTCGTCTTCATTTATTGGTAACTTTACTTGGAGCTATATTTTTATTCACCACATGATATGTGTTTTGCTTGGAGCGTCGTGTATGATATTAGTATTTGCTTTTTAGTTTACCACAATCATCCTTGCTGTACACACCTTTTGGGAGAAGCCTACTTGATTAGAATTTGCTAGAATACTCTATGTGCTTCACTTATATCTTTTAAGCTTGATAGTTTTTGCTCTAGTGCTTCACTTATATCTTTTAGAGCACGGTGGTGACTTAAGTTTGAAGAAATTGCTAGTCTCTCATGCTTCACTTGTATCTTTTCGAGAGTCTTTTAGAACAACATGGTATTTGCTATGGTTACAAAGTTCGTCCTAGAATGATGAGCATCCAAGTTGGGTATAATAAAAACTATCATAGAAAAAGATTTGGATGCTATGATCAATTTGATACTTGATAATTGTTTTGAGATATGGAGGTAGTGATATTAGAGTCATGCTAGTTGAGGTGATTATGAAAAATACTTGTGTTGAGGGTTGTGATTCCCGTAGCATGCACGTATGGTGAACCGCTTTGTGATGAAGTTGGAGCACAATTTTATTTATTGATTGTCTTCCTTATGAGTGGCGGTCGGGGACGAGCGATGGTCTTTTCCTACCAATCTACACACCTAGGAGCATGCGCGTAGTGCTTTGGTTTTTGATGACGTCTAGATTTTTGCAAAAAGTACATGAGTTCTTTTGACTAATGTTGAGTCCATGGATTATACGCACCTCACACTTCCACCATTGCTAGCCTCTCTTGTACTGCGCAACTTTCGCTGGTATCATACACCCACCATATACCTTCCTCAAAACAGCCACCATACCTACCTATTATGGCATTTCCATAGCCATTCCGAGATATATTGCCATGCAACTTTCCACCGTTCCGTTCATATGACACGCATTACTTTTGTCATATTGCTCTTTGCATGATCATGTAGTTGACATTGTATTTGTGGCAAGGCCACCTTCATAATTTTCATACATGTTGCTCTTGATTCATTGCATATCCCGGTACACCGCCGGAGGCATTCATATAGAGTCATATCTTGTTCTAGCTTTGAGTTGTAAATCCATAAAAGTGTGATGATCTTCATTATTAGAGCATTGTCCTAGTGAGGAAAGGATGATGAAGACTATGATTCCCCCACAAGTCGGGATGAGACTTCGGACTTTACAAAAAGAAAAAAGAAAGAAAAAAAGGAAAAAAAAGAGAAAGGCCAAAAAGAAAAAAAAAGGGAGGCCAAAAAAAAGAAAAAGAAAAAAATAAAATGAGAGAAAAAGTGAGAAGGGACAATGCTACTATCTCTTTTTCCACACTTGTGCTTCAAAGTAGCACCATGATCTTGATGTTAGAGAGTCTCATATGTTGTCACTTTCATATACTAGTGAGAATTTTTCATTATAGAACTTGGCTTGTGCTCCCTCCGTCTGAAAATACTTGTCATCAAAATGGACAAAAAGGATTGTATCTAGAACTAAAATACATCTAGATACATCCCCTTTTATTCATTTTGATGACAAGTATTTTTGGACGGAGGGAGTATATTCCCATGATGGGCTTCCTCAAAATGCCCTAGGTCTTCGTGAGCAAGCGAGTTGGATGCACACCCACTTAGTTTCTTTTGTTGAGCTTTCATATATTTATAGCTCTAGTGCATCCGTTTCATGGCAATCCCTACTCACTCACATTGATATCTATTAATGGGCATCTCCATAGCCCGTTGATACGCCTAGTTGATGTGAGACTATCTTCTCCTTTTTGTCTTCTCCACGACCACCATTCTATTCCACATATAGTGATATGTCCTTGGGTCACGCTCACGTATTGCGTGAAAGTTGAAAGAGTTTGAGATTATTAAAGTATGAAACAATTGCTTGGCTTGTCATCAGGGTTGTGCATGATTAAATACTTTGTGTGATGAAGATAGAGCAACAGCAAGACTATATGATTTTGTAGGGATAACTTTCTTTGGCCATGTTATTTTGAGAAGACATGATTACTTTGATTAGTATGCTTGAAGTATCACCATTTTCATGTTAATATGAACTTTTATTTTGTATCATTTGGATCTGAACATTAATGCCACAATAAAGAAAATTACATTGAGAATTATGCTAGGTAGCATTCCACATCAAAAATTTCTTTTTTATCATTTACCTACTCAAGGACGAGCAGGAATTAAGCTTGGGGATGCTTGATACGTCTCCAACGTATCTATAATTTTTGATTGTTCCATGCTATTATATTACCCCTTTTGGATGTTTATGGGCTTTATTTTACACATTTATATCATTTTTGGGACTAACCTACTAACCGGAGGCCCAGCCCGCACTGCTGTTTTTTTGCCTATTTCAGTATTTCGAAGAAAAGGAATATCAAACGGAGTCCAAACGGAATGAAACCTTTGGGAGCGTGATTTTTGGAACGAACGTGATCCATGGGACTTGGAGTGCAAGTCAAGAAGCAGCTGAGGCAGCCACGAGAGGGTAGGGCGCGCCCTCCCCCTATAGGGTGCACCCTATCTCGTGAGCCCCTCGGGCGGCCACCGACGTACTTCTTCCTCCTATATAAGCCTACGTACCCCGAAAACATCCAGGGAGCCACCAAAACACAATTTCCACCACCATAACCTTCTGTATACGCAAGATCCCATCTTGGAGCCTTTGCCGGCGCTCTGCCGGAGGGGGAATCGACCATGGAGGGCTTCTACATCAACACCATAGCCCCTCCAATGAGTTGTGAGTAGTTTACCACAGACCTTCGGGTCCACAGTTATTAGCTAGATGGCTTCTTCTCTCTTTTTGGATCTCAATACAATGTTCTCCCCCTCTCTTGTGGAGATCTATTCGATGTAAAATCTTTTTGCGGTGTGTTTGTCGAGATCCGATGAATTGTGGGTTTATGATCAAGTTTATCTATGAGAAATATTTGAATCTCCTCTGAATTATTTTATGTATGATTGAGTTATCTTTGCAAGTCTCTTTGAATTATCAGTTTGGTTTGGCCTACTAGAATTATCTTTCTTGCCATAGGAGAAGTGCTTAGCTTTGGGTTCAATCTTGTGGTGCCCTTACCCAATGACAGAAAGGGTTGCAAGGCACGTATTGTATTGTTGCCATAGAGGATAAAAAGATGGGGTTTATATCATATTGCATGAATTTATCCCTCTACATCATGTCATCTTGCTTAAGGCGTTACTATGTTCTTATGAACTTAATACTCTAGATGCAGGCAGGAGTCGGTCGATGTGTGGAGTAATAGTAGTAGAGCATGCAGGAGTCGGTCTACTTGTTGCGGACGTGATGCCTATATACATGATCATGCCTAGATAATCTCATAATTATTCGCTTTTCTATCAATTGCTCGACAGTAATATGTTCACCCATCGTAATACTTATGCTATCTTGAGAGAAGCCTCTAGTGAAACCTATGGCCCTCGGGTCTATCTCTTATCATATTTGCTTCCAATCTACTTTTATTTGCATCTTTACTTTTCCAATCTATATCATAAAATACGAAAAATATATTTATCTTATCATACTACCTCTATCAGATCTCACTTTCGCAAGTGGCCGTGAAGGGATTGACAACCCCTTCATTGTGTTGGTTGCGAGTTCTTTGTTTGTTTGTGTAGGTGCGCGGGACTTTTGAGGAGCCTCCTACTGGATTGATACCTTGGTTCTCAAAAACTGAGGGAAATACTTATGCTACAATTGCTGCATCATCCTTTCCTCTTCAAGGAAAACCAACGCAAGCTCAAGACGTAGCAACCTACGAGGTTCGGTAGTAACTTGATTCGAAGTTTCATGATCATCATCATTAACTTCCTCACTAATTGGTGTAGGCATCACTGGAACTAGTTTGTGTGATGAACTACTTTCCAATTTGGGAGAAGGTACAATTACCTTATCATGTTCTACTTTCCTCCCAGTCACTTCTTTTGAGAAAACTCCTTCTCTAGAAAGGATCCGTTCTTAGCAACAAATATCTTGCCTTCGGATCTGTGATAGAAGGTGTACCCAATTGTCTTCTTTGGGTATTCTATGAAGACACATTTCTCCGATTTGGGTTTGAGCTTATCAGGATGAAACTTTTTCACATAAGCATCGCAATCCCAAACTTTAAGAAACGACAGCTTAGGTTTCTTGCTAAACCACAATTCATATGGTGTCGTCTCAATGGATTTAGATGGTGCCCTTTTTAACGTGAATGCAGCTGTCTCTAATGCATAACCCCAAAACGATAGTGGTAAATCGGTAAGAGACATCATAGATCGCACCATATCTAGTAAAGTACGATTACGACGTTCGGACACACCGTTACATTGTGGTGTTCCAGGTGGCGCGAGTTGCGAAACTATTTCACATTGTTTCAAATGAAGACAAAACTCGTAACTCAAATATTCGTGTCCACGATCAGATCGTAGAAACTTTATTTTCTTGTTACGATGATTTTCCACTTCACTCTGAAATTCTTTGAACTTTTCAGATGTTTCAGACTTATGTTTCATCAAGTAGATATACCCATATCTGCTCAAATCATATGTGAAGGTCAAAAAATAACGATACCCGCCGCGAGCCTCAACACTCATCGGATCGCATACATCGGTATGTATTATTTCCAACAAGTCAGTAGCTCGTTACATTGTTTCGGAGAACGGAGTTTTAGTCATCTTGCCCAAAAGGCACGGTTTGCAAGCATCAAATGATTCATAACCAAATGATTCCAAAAATCCATCTTTAGGGAGTTTCTTCATGCGCTTTACACCGATATGACCCAAACAGCAGTGCCACAAATAAGTTGCACTATCATTATCAACTTTGCATATTTTGGCATCAATACTATGAATATGTGTATCACTACGATCGAGATCCAACAAACCATTTTCATTGGGTGTATGACCATAGAAGGTTTTATTCATGTAAACAGAACAACAATTATTCTCTAATTTAGATGAATAACTGTATTGCAATGAACATGATCAAATCATATTCGTGCTCAACGCAAACACCAAATAACACTTATTTAGGTTCAACACTGATCCCGAAAGTATAGGGAGTGTGCGATGATCATATCAATCTTGGAACCACTTCCAATACACATCGTCACTTCACCCATAACTGGTCTATATTCATTCTGCAACTCCCGTTTCGAGTTACTACTCTTAGCAACTGAACTAGTATCAAATACTGATGGGTTACTATGAACACTAGTAACGTACACATCAATAATCTGTATATCAAATACTGATGGGTTACTATGAACACTAGTAACGTACACATCAATAATCTGTATATCAAATACTGATGGGTTACTATGGGTCTAGCTTTAGGCTTCTTCATTGGAGCAGCAACTTGCTTGCTATTCTTCTTGAAGTTCCCTTTCTTTCCCTTTGCCCTTTTATTTGAAACTAGTGGTCTTTTCAACCATCAGCACTTGATGCTTTTCTTGATTTCTACCTTCATCGATTTCAGCATCACGAAGAGCTTGGGAATCGTTTCTATTATCGCTTGCATATTATAGTTCATCATGAAGTTCTAGTAACTTGGTGATAGTGACCAGAGAATTCTGTCAAGCACTATCTTATTTGGAAGATTAACTCCCACTTGATTCAAGTGATTGTAGTACTCAGACATTCTGAGCACATGCTCACTAGCTGAGCTATTCTCCTCCACCTTGTAGGCAAAGTACAGTCAGAGGTCTTATACCTCTCGACACGGGCATGAGTATGAAATACCAATTTCAACTCTTGGAACATCTTATATGCTCCATGGCATTCAAAACATTTTTGAAGTCCCGGTTCTAAGCCGTAAAGCATGGTGCACTAAACTATCAAGTAGTCATCATACCGAGCTTAGCCAAACGTTCATAACGTCTGTATATGCTCTTGCAATAAGTCTATCACCTAGCGGTGCATCAAGGACATAATTCTTCTGTGCAGCAATGAGGATAATCCTCAGATCACGGATCCAATCGGCATCATTGCTACTAACATCTTTCAACATAGTTTTTCTCTAGGAACATATCAAAAATAAACATAGGGAAGCAACAACGCGAGCTATTGATCTACAACATAATTTGCAAAATTCTATAAGGACTAAGTTCATGATAAATTAAAGTTCAATTAATCATATTACTTAAGAACTCCCACTTAGATAGACACCCCTCTAATCATCTAAGTGATCACGTGATCCAAATCAACTAAACCATGTCCGATCATCACATGAGATGGAGTAGTTTTCAATGGTGAACATCATTATGTTGATCATATCTACTATATGATTCACGCTCGACCTTTCGGTCTCAGTGTTCCGAGGCCATATCTGCATATGCTAGGCTCGTCAAGTTTAACCCGAGTATTCTGCATGTGCAAAACTGGCTTGCACCCATTGTAGATGAACGTAGAGCTTATCACACCCGATCATCACGTGGTGTCTCGGCAAGACGAACTTTGGCAACGGTGCATACTCAGGGAGAACACTTTTTATCTTGAAATTTTGTGAGAGATCATCTTATAATGCTACCGTCGATCAAAGCAAAATAAGATGCATAAAGGATAAACATCACATGCAATCAATATAAGTGATATGATATGGCCATCATCATCTTGTGCTTGTGATCTCCATGTCCGAAGCACCGTCATGATCACCATTGTCACCGGCGTGACACCTTGATCTCCATCGTAGCATCGTTGTCGTCTCGCCAACTATTGCTTCTACGACTATCGCTACCGCTTAGTGATAAAGTAAAGCAATTACGGGGCGATTGCATTGCATACAATAAAGTGACAACCATATGGCTCCTGCCAGTTGCCGATAACTTTATTACAAAACATGACCGTCTCATACAATAAAATTTAGCATCATGTCTTGACCATATCACATCACAACATGCCCTGCAAAAACAAGTTAGACGTCCTCTACTTTGTTGTTGCAAGCTTTACGTGGCTGCTACGGGCTGAGCAAGAACCGTTCTTACCTACGCATCAAAACCACAACGATAGTTCGTCAAATTAGTGATGTTTTAACCTTCTCAAGGAACAGGCGTAGTCACACTTGGTTTAACTAAAGTTGGAGAAAATGACACCCGACAGCCACCTATGTGCAAAGCACATCGGTAGAACCAGTCTCGCGTAAGCTACGCGTAATGTCGGTCTGGGCCGCTTCATCCAACAATACCGCCGAACCAAAGTATGACATGCTAGTAAGCAGTATGACTTATATCGCCCACAACTCACTTGTGTTCTACTTGTGCATATAACATCTACGCATAAAATCAGGCTCGGATGCCACTGTTGGGAAACGTAGTAATTGTTCACGTACACGCAAGATCATGGTGATGCATAGCAACGAGAGGGGAGAGTGTTGTTCACGTACCCTCGTAGACCGAAAGCAGAAGCGCTAGCACAACGCGGTTGATGTAGTCGTACGTCTTCACGATCCGACCGATCAAGTACCGAACGTA
This sequence comes from Triticum dicoccoides, assembly GCF_002162155.2. Classification (NCBI taxonomy): domain Eukaryota; kingdom Viridiplantae; phylum Streptophyta; class Magnoliopsida; order Poales; family Poaceae; genus Triticum; species Triticum dicoccoides. Next base: position 270,498,301 of record NC_041389.1, read on the forward strand.
CGGCACCTCTGAGTTCAGCACACATTCAGCTCGATGACGTCCCACGAACTCCGATCCAGCAGAGCTTTGCGGGAGAGTTTCGTCAGCACGACGGCGTGATGATGGTGTCGATGATTCTACCGACGCAGGGCTTCGCCTAAGCACTGCTACGATATTATCGAGGTGGAATATGGTGGAGGGGGGCACCGCACACGGCTAAGAGATCAAGAGATCAATTGTTGTGTCTCCAAGGGGTGCCCCTCTCCCCGTATATAAAGGAGTGGAGGAGGGGGAGGGCCGGCCCTCTCTATGGCGCGCCCTAAGGGAGTCCTACTCCCACCGGGAGTAGGATTCCCCTTTCCTAGTAGAACTAGGAGCCCTTCCAAGTAGTAGGAGTAGGAGAGAAGGAAACGGAAAAGAGAAGAGAAGGAAGGAGGGGGCGCAGCCCCTCCCCCTAGTCCAATTCGGCCTAGGCCTTGGGGGCGTGCAGCCTCCCTGAGGGAGTCCTGGACTAGGGGGTGTCCGGATAGCCAGACTATCATCGTCCGCCGGACTCCAAGACTACGAAGATACAAGATTGAAGACTCCGTCCCGTGTCCGGATGGGACTTTCCTTGGCGTGGAAGGCAAGCCTGGCGATACGGATATGTAGATCTCCTACCATTGTAACCGACTCTGTGTAACCCTAGCCCTCTCCGGTGTCTATATAAACCGGAGGGCTTTAGTCCGTAGGACACGACATACATTACAACAATCATACCATAGGCTAGCTTCTAGGGTTTAGCCTCCTTGATCTCGTGGTAGATCCACTCTTGTACTACCCATATCATCAATATTAATCAAGCAGGACGTAGGGTTTTACCTCCATCAAGAGGGCCCGAACCTGGGTAAAACATCGTGTCCCTTGTCTCCTGTTACCATCCGCCTAGACGCACAGTTCGGGACCCCCTACCCGAGATCCACCGGTTTTGACATCGACATTTGTGCTTTCATTGAGAGTTCCTCTGTGTCGTCACCGATAGGCTCGATGGCTTCTTCAATCAACAACGCTATCCAGGGTGAGACTTTTCTCCCCGGACAGATCTTCGTATTCGGCGGCTTTGCACTGCGGGCTAATCCACTTGGCCATCTGGAGCAGATCGAAAGCTACGCCCCTGGCCGTCAGGTCAGGTTCGGAAGCCTAAACTTCATGACCGACATCCGCGGGGACTTGATCTTCGACGGGCTCGAGCCACAGCCAAGCGTGCCGCACTGTCGCGATGGGCATGATCTAGCTCTGCCGCCGAACACTGCCTTGGTGGCCGCACAAGAATCTGCTCCGGCCCTTAGTCCGGAGCCAATCGCCCAGATCGAGGACCGGTGGTTGGACGCCGCCTCGGGGGCTGCAACTTCCATGGCGATGGAGCCGAACACTAACCTGGTCCCTTGCGAAGCTTGTGACTCCACGGTGCCGGACTCCCCGCCGGACTCCGGACCTCCCGCGCCCCTGCCAATCGAATCTGATTGGGCGCCAGTTATGGAATTCACCGCCGCGGACATCTTCCAACACTCGCCCTTTGGCGACATCCTAAATTCGCTAAAACATCTCTCGCTATCCGAAGAGACCTGGCCGGACTATGGCCAGGACGGTTGGGATACGGACAATGAAGAAATTCAAAGCCCACCCACCTCCCACTTTGTAGCCACTGTCGACAATCTAACCGACATGCTAGACTAAAACTCCGAGGACATCGACGGTATGGACGACGATGCCGGAGACGAACAAGAACCAGCGCCTATAGGGCACTAGAAGACCACCTCGTCATACGACGTATACATGGTGGATACCCCAAAAGGAAGCGATAACGAGGACCAACGGGGCGCGGCAGAAGATAATCCCGCCGACAAACAACCAAAACAGAGACGCAGACGCCGCCCTAAATCCCGCCTCGACAACAACAGCGCTCCTAATGACCCAGCAATACAGCAGGGCAAACCAGTGGACGACGAACACGCAGACAAGCAACCGTCCGAACAGGACGAGTCAGATAATCAGTCCAGGCCCGCCGAAAACAACAGTCCAGACGACCTCACGCCGGACACACCACCGGAGAATAAAAACCTTCGGAAAAGACTCGTCGCCACTGCAAGAAGTTTGAAGAAGGAAAAACGGAAGCTCAAAACAGCGGAAGATATACTCAGAATGAGGTGGAGCAAAGTGCTCAAAACCGCAGACAAATACGGCAATGGCCATCAATCAAAGAGCTACCCGAAGCGCAAGCTACTGCCAGAATTTGACGAGGAGGCCATAGAGCCCCCACAGTCAAAAAATAAAGAGGCCGCCTGGTCGGATAGACGGCCAGATGATAGGCCAAAATCTAAAAGCGGCGCCGCACATAAGCCGACTAATGACCCTGAAAAAACGGATGGCCCAGCTAGGTCCATTTATGGGCCAAAGAAGAGGGCCCCAGGAAGCAACGCAACACGTCAAATGTCCGAAGACAGCGGTACACCCAAATACAGGGGCGCCGCACACCCACTATGTTTCACCAACGAGGTGCTGGATCATGAATTCCCGGCAGGATTTAAACCCATAAACATAGAGGCTTACGACGGAACAACAGACCCTGGAGTCTGGATAGAGGATTATATACTACACATACACATGGCTAGAGGAGATGATCTCCACGCCATAAAATACTTACCCCTCAAGCTCAAAGGGTCAGCCCGTCATTGGCTCAAAAGCCTCCCAGAAAACACTATTGGAAGTTGGGAAGATCTCGAGGACGCATTCAGAGCAAATTTTCAAGGAACTTATGTCCGCCCTCCTGATGCAGATGATCTAAGTCATATAACTCAACAACCCGGAGAGTCAGCGCGCAAATTCTGGAACAGGTTCCTCACCAAAAAGAACCAAATAGTCGACTGTCCGGACGCCGAAGCCTTAGCAGCTTTTAAACACAACGTCCGAGACGAATGGCTCGCCAGACACCTCGGCCAAGAGAAGCTGAGGATAATGTCCACGCTAACAAGCCTCATGACCCGCTTTTGCGCGGGAGAGGATAGCTGGCTAGCAAGATGCAGCACCAGCGACCCAAGTACATCCGAGATCAGAGATGGAAACAGAAAATCACGGCACAGAAAAGATCAGCGCCGGAATAAAGAGAAAAGCCCGAAGAACACGGCGGTCAACGCTGGATTCAAAAGCTCGCGGCCAAACAACAAAACACCACCTCTTAAGGATAACAGTGATGAGCTATCCAACTTAAACAAAATTTTGGGTCGGATATGTCAAATCCACAGTACCCCCAGAAGGCCTGCAAACCACACCCACCGAGATTGTTGGGTTTTCAAACAATCCGGCCGATTAAACGCCGAACACAAGGGGCTCGACGCATTAAGGGAGGATGATGATAAACCCCACCAGCAGAGCACCGGAAAACAAAAGACTTCCCACAAGAGGTCAAAACAGTAAATTCACTTAATGTGATAATACGGAAAAACAATGCGGCACCCGCTAAAATGGGTCTCGCACGGTCCAACCCAGCGGGACATAGAGATTGGATATCAAAACCAATCACTTTCGACCACCTGGATTATTCCAGAAGCGTTCGAAATGCAGGATGGACTGCCCTGATATTGGATCCTATAATCGACGGACTGCAATTTACACAAGTCCTGATGGACGGAGGCAGCGACTTAAACCTGCTGTATCCAAACACAATCCGCAAGTTGGGGATAGACCTTACTAAAATTCAACACAGCCGCACTTCCTTTAAAGGAGTGACGCCAGGCCCTTACGCCAAGTGCACAGGCTCCTTATTACTAGAATTTGTGTTCGGGTCACCGAACAACTTTCGACGCGAAAAACTAATCTTTCATGTCGTCCCATTTAAAAGTAGCTATCAAGCACTCTTGGGACGAGAAGCTTTTGTCCGCTTCAACGCCATACCACATTACGCGTCTCTTACACTTAAGATGCCCGGTCCACGTGGCATCATTTCAGTGCGAGGGTCATTTAAAGACTCCGGACACGGCTAGACGAGTCCGGCATAAATAAGCTAGGGGCTCCCTAGCCGCACACCCCTTCACAAGGGGCTGCGCGTATAAGCAACAGCGAGCTCATATAGACTCCGCTTTACTTACTTATTTATATTTTTTCCTTCGTATATATTTTTCGCACGATCTCCTTTCAAACTAAGTTCCTCTCTTTTTACAGATGAACAACGTGCACATCCGTCCAGGATAACGGCACAACGGAGACACAGGCGCAGACGTGTAGTAGGGACCCGTCGCTAGGATTCTTTTCAGATTAAGACCCTGCGTAAACCTTTTTTACTGTCTCTTGTTGTTATAATCCCCTGGTTTCTCATTATAACCAAAGTGGAGCCTGACGTTTTGGCGTTGGCCGCGTTAGAGGACCTTGCCCATACCTGGACACTAGGGGCTTAGGGCATTGTTCTGCCCATCATTATAAAGACCGAACACCTTAGGGAGTGTTCGGCGTCTCGAGTTAGGCCTTATATGCATCAGCTCCGAATCATGTCTTTGGTCAAATGTTGGGTTTGCCCGGCTCCTGTGTTTTGCTGCCTTACGTTCCATATCATCGGCTAACGCGGCACCAAGAGAACTACTGAGATTGTGCCCCAGTTCGGCTGGGCGAGCACCTCAGTAGAGAAAGCCGAAAACTGACTGTCATGATACAGCGAGAGACTGGTCAACCACTCGATCGACTACCGGAATGTTTAGAATTCCTCCGCTTTGACGAAGGACCGTTTTCCGGTCAGGCACACACGCGCCCCAAATTCGGAGAGCGCGGTGCCCCCAGGGGCTATATCGTAGCCCCACCCTCGAACTCCAATGGCTAAGTGAAAGTGATAAAGCATCATAGTCCGGTTGCCTCGTTTGCTACGCTACCACCTCCTTAACAGGACCGAGACGTCGGATTAAGTGTGAAAACGCACTATTTTTTGCGAACACCCCCGCACCTTGTGCATGGGGGCTGAAGCCAAAGACTGCCATCTTTCAGGTTATACAAAAGTATACATAAACGGCCACATAGGAGATATTTCAATACTTGGAACGCACAAGTATAAAAAGCGGTTACATCATAATCATTGTTTTACAAGATAAAACGTTCATTTGAACGCGGCATTTTTTGAGCACTGCGACTCTATTACACGAGCACCACGCATAACTTCCCCAAAATAGTGCTCGGCGGGTAACCGGCTTTCGTCCGAACCCTGGGTTGCAATAGCGGTGGCATCCATCTCTGTCCAATGTGTCTTCACACGGGCAAGGGCCATCCGCGCACCTTCTATGCAGGCCGACCGCTTCATCTCCTTGATATGCGGCACCGCTCCAAGAAATTGCTGCAATAAGCCAAAATAGCTCGTCGCCTTGGGCCTCTCTGGCCAGACATGAGCCACGATATCAGTCATGGCAAGTCCGGACAACCTGTTCAGCTCAGCCCATTCGGCCAACCGATCGGTCAACGGTAGTGAACGATCCGGACTATGGAATTGAGACCAAAACAGCTCTTCCGTCTTGTGATCCTTCTGACTCCGGAAGTGCACAACGGCATCCGCCGCACTTGCCGCTAAGTCCATATATGGATCCTCCGGCCCCCACAGCTGGCCAAGCTGGGCATAATTCAGATCCGTAAACCGGCGACGCAGCAGAAAAGGCTTGCCAGCCACAATGTCTCCGGCCTGGCGCAGCTCCTCCTTCATAGCCCGCATTGCAGAACGGGCATCCTTGGCCTCGGCGGTGGCCTTCCCCAGGTCTTCTCGCTCCGATAGGCGCTCCTTTTCAAGAGCCTCATTGCGGTCGGTAGCATCCTTCAATTTCACGGCAAATCCGGCCATCTCTTCCCTGCTTAGGCAGTGTGCAGCCCTCTCGGCTTCTAAGGCAGCCGCATCACTCCTTCTGGCTTGCTCCTTGGCTTGAGCAAGCTCGGCCCGAAGGCTCTCCACAGCAGCAGCACCATCTGCATCATAGCATAAATATTGTAAGAGGCGGGCTTTGGCTCCCTTAAATACGTGACTGCAGAGAATTCATTTACCTTGCGACTCGTCAAGTCGCCGGTTGACAAGCGCGATGTCCGCATCCGCCACATCAAGTTGCCGCATTAACTCGACAACTCCACCAGTCCGGCTAGCCCCCGGACTATCCGCCACCTGCATAGGAAGGGCGACACTCAATACCTGCGATTTTGATCCTCGGCACGCTGTCATTTTCAACAACCTATCGAGTCTTAGGGGCTACTATCTATACAGGGCGCACTTCTATGTGCAAAACTGTCAAAAAGGTGCGTCATTTTTACGTACCTCAAATCCCGCCAGCAAACTCCTGACGGCATTATGCAATCCGCTCTCGGCGGACGAGATCCTTCCAATCACCATGCTCATCAATGCACGGTGATCTTCTGAGATGGACGCCCTCTCAAGCAGATCCTTCAGCTCCCCCGGCCGAACACTAGTCGGCGCCGAACTCTCCGGCTCTGCCGGGCTCGGGGATACCCTCCGTGACGACACTTCAGGCTCGTCCGCCCTGTCCGACGGCGCAGCAGACGGAGGCGTCCCGCTCTCCATCATCTCCGGACGAAGATCCCTCGAAGACGAACTCATCTGAGAAGGCCGCAGATCCGAACTGTAAGGTAAAAATTTCGGTTATCCTCAGAAGCACAAATAGGGATATTTTCTTATTAATGAACTCCCCTTTTCCTACTCACGGCTCGCTGGAGGGATGATCCTTTAGAGACGATTGTACGGCCGGGGTCTCCCCGGACGCAGGACCCTCTGGTGAAGATTTCTTCCCCCGCTTGGGGGCTTTGGCCTCCGGGTCTTCGAAGGCGGTCCTTTTCTCCCCCTGGAAGGAGGGATTCTCGATCCCCCCTTCTTCAAGCGCCCCCTTGGGCGAGGTGATAGCTCCTCTATTTTCCCCATCGCCTTCTTCTACAGGCGCGACCTCCAACATTCTGACCAGCACGGGCTCCGGTGCGGTGGGGCCGGACACCTTATCAGCTTTGCTCGCGCTACCCACTCCTAATGAAGGATAACGGGTTAGAAGGCGAATTATAGAAAAGCAAACAAACGGAACGTCCGGACATTGAGCTATTTACCTGAGTATCCGGGCGATTGCAGCTTAGGCCCGCATCCTCGGTCAATTCCGGACACATCGCCTGTGGTCCGAAGAACAACTTGTACATCTCCACAGGTGTCATACCCATGAAGTGTTGGAGAACTCGTGGTCCCTCCGGATTGAACTCCCATAACCGGAGAGGACGGCGTTTGCAGGGCAGAAGACGCCTGATTAGCATGACCTGCATCACCACTACCAGATCGATCTCCCTCGCTTGGAGGTCTCGAATCCGGCCCTGCAATAGGGGCACGTCTTCTGACGGCCCCCAATTGAGCCCTTGGTTGACCCACGACATCAACCGTCGTGGAGGTCCCGGGCGGAATGAAGGCGGCGGCTTTTGCCTGCTGCCCTTCGGAGCGGTGATATAGAACCACTCCTGCTGCCACAAGCCGAGCTCCTCTTGGAAGGATCCCTCGGGCCACGGGGCATCGGTCCTCCTGCTTATGGCCGCCCCGCCGCACTCTGCTTGACGCCCCCGATCATCTTCGGCTCCACATTGAAGGTCTTCAACCACAGGCCAAAGTGGGGGGTGACGCGGAGGAAGGCTTCGCAGACGATAATGAATGCGGAAATATGGAGGATGGACTCCGGAGCCAAGTCGTGAAAATCCAGCCCGTAGTAGAACATGAGCCCTCTCACGAAGGGGTCCGTCGAGAAGCCTAAACCCCGACGGAGGTGGGATACGAAGACGACGTACTCACCGGGCTCGGGAGTAGGTACGGCCTGCCCTTGGGCGGGCAACCTGTGCGAAATCTCGTAAGACAGGTACTTGGCCTCACGCAGCTTTAACACGTCCTCCGCCGTGACGGAGGAGGGCATCCACCGGCCCTGAAGGTCGGAGCCGGACACTGTTGAAGGTCCGAAGCGCTCGAATCTGGGGCTCTGGGTGTTGGAACTTGGGGCAAGGAGAAGATTCGATGGAAGATTGAAGAAAAGAAACGAGCCTTGGTCCTCTTATAAAGAGGGAAAATACCAAGAGCCGTCTCCGTGACCGTTCAGGATTCACCTTCGATAGAGGAGGCGTGGCGACGGGCGCGGTTGGGTTACCCACGCCCGTATTGATGAGAATCCTGGATAAGGGGAACACGATCTCTGCTTCGACAAGACGTGCCAAGGAAACCGCTTCGCTAAACGTGCTGAGGTGGTATAATAAAAAACGAAGGCTTGGTAGTGGTGTGACGTCATGCCGCAAAATACGTCAGCAGATTGAGCTTGTGTACATTTTATTCTCTCTACGGTGGAATGTGGAATTTATTTTGCAGAGCCGGACACTATCCTGGTGATCATGATCTTCTCTAGATTATTCAAAGGAGGAACCCGCCTTGCAACGCCGAAGACTATATACGCGCCGGACTTATCATCATTGAAGCCTGGTTCAGGGGCTACTGAGGGAGTCCTGGACTAGGGGGTGTCCGGATAGCCGGACTATCATCGTCCACCGGACTCCAAGACTAAGAAGATACAAGATTGAAGACTCCGTCCCGTGTCCGGATGGGACTTTCCTTGGCGTGGAAGGCAAGCCTGGCGATACGGATATGTAGATCTCCTACCATTGTAACCGACTCTGTGTAACCCTAGCCCTCTCCGGTGTCTATATAAACCGGAGGGCTTTAGTCCGTAGGACACGACATACATTACAACAATCATACCATAGGCTAGCTTCTAGGGTTTAGCCTCCTTGATCTCGTGGTAGATCCACTCTTGTACTACCCATATCATCAATATTAATCAAGCAGGACGTAGGGTTTTACCTCCATCAAGAGGGCCCGAACCTGGGTAAAACATTGTGTCCCTTGTCTCCTGTTACCATCCGCCTAGACGCACAGTTCGGGACCCCCTACCCGAGATCCGCCGGTTTTGACACCGACACTCCCCTCTCTCTTTCCCCTAAAGCCCAATAAGGCCCATATACTCCCCGACGATTCCCGTAACTCTTCCGTACTCCTATAAATACCCGAACCACTCGGAACCTTTCCGATGTCCGAATATAGTCGTCCAAGATATCGTTCTTTACGTCTCGACCATATAGAGACTCCTCGTCATGTCCCCGATCTCATCCGGGACTCCAAACTCCTTCGGTACATAAAAACACATAAACTCATAATACCGATCGTCACTGAACTTTAAGCGTGCGGACCCTACGGGTTCGAGAACTATGTGGACATGACTGAGACACGTCTCCGGTCAATAATCAATAGCGGAACCTGGATGCTCATATTGGCTCCCACATATTCTACGAAGATCTTTATCAGTCAACCCGCATAACAACATACGTTGTTCCCTTTGTCATCGGTATGTTACTTGCCCAAGATTCGATCGTCGGTATCTCAATACCTAGTTCAATCTTGTTACCGGCAAGTCTCTTTACTCGTTACGTAATGCATCATCCAGCAACTAACTCATTAGCTACATTGTTTGCAAGGCTTATAGTGATGTGCATTACCGAGAGGGCCCAGAGATACCTCTCCGACAATCGAAGTGACAAATCCTAATCTCGAAATACGTCAACTCAACAAGTACCTTCGGAGACACCTGTAGAGCACCTTTATAATCACCCAGTTACGTTGTGACGTTTAGTAGCACACAAAGTGTTCCTCCGGTAAGCGGGAGTTACATAATCTCATAGTCATAGGAACATGTATAAGTCATGAAGAAAGCAATAGCAACATACTAAACGATCAAGTGCTAAGCTAACGGAATGGGTCAAGTCAATCACATCATTCTCCTAATGATGTGATCCCGTTAATCAAATGACAATTCATGTCTATGGTTAGGAAACTTAACCATCTTTGATTAACGAGCTAGTCAAGTAGAGGCATACTAGTGACACTATGTTTGTCTATGTATTCACACATGTATTATGTTTCCGGTTAATACAATTCTAGCATGAATAATAAACATTTATCATGAAATAAGGAAATAAATAATAACTTTATTATTGCCTCTAGGGCGTATTTCTTTCAAAAAGTGCACAATCAAAGTATGTCCCTGAATTTGTAAATATTTTGTCGACTGGAAAATGTTCACAAAATTTGAAAAACTTTCAGAAACTTAGAAATTGTTAATGGATCCACGAAATACTTGCGAGTCTGAAATAATGCTCGTGAACTCTAAATTTGAAAAAATGTTGATTAATTAAATATAGGGATAAAGGGAACACAAAATGAAGTAATAAAAAATAAATAAATAATTATGAGAAAAACTGAAAATACCAACAAAAACTAAAAAAGAACGCGTTCTAGAACCCTCCCATATTCGATGGGAAGCTCACGCACAAAAACAGTAAGATGGGTCGGCCCATGTAGCAGCTAGTCCGTGGAGGATGTGCGTTTGACTGGTATCCATCACGTTAGCTGGCCGTAGGTGTAGCCTTCACACCCTTGCTTCTGTTTGTTTTAATTTTACCTCATTTATACACATATTAGTTAATTATCTATGCATTACAATGGGGGCATACATATTTGTAAGTGCATCAAATGCCTCTTTAGAGGTTTTGAAGTATTGAAGACAAATAGATTATGGAATTAATGTATTTATGAGTATACACAGGAGAAAGAGTTCCAGAAGATTTGGTTTAAAACATGAAAAATGACCCCTGAAAAAGATTTCTTCAAGTGAAGAATTTGATGATAAAGTTGGTACGGCCTTTGAAGAAATTGATGTGAAGACTTTGTTTTCATAGTTTCGTTTGCTTCTTCTTTGAGTCATAAGAAAAATTGTACTGTAAAAGGGGTCTAGGTGAAATATATTTTACATTTTCAAAATGATGTTCAAACTTACTCAAACTCATACACAAGCTGCTTCGAGTGAAGCCTTTGGAAATCTCGAGAATAGCTAACACATTTGCTAGCGATAGCGACGAAATTCATCTGGTCGCTGACGAATTTGGTCAGGCTGAGAAGTTAGGAATTCGCCAATGCGATGTGCCTTAAGTGAGGATATTGAGTGCCCCAACAAATTTGAGAGTTCAAATTCCGACTGTTGCTGCGCCGCGTGTCAGCTGTCGAGTAGATCCTTATCCTGACAGTGGTCGAATCAGAGAAAGACATTTATGACAATTCATGTCGGGTTGCCCCTGGCTATAAATAGTCGTCCCCCACAACCACTTGTTGGTTGGCTGCTCCGAAAGAACTTGACACTTGTCATAACAGAGCAACCCATCATCCGACAACTTTGAGAGAATCCTAAGTGAGGAAAAACCCAGAGCAAAAGTGATTGAGTCACTGAAGGGATTAATCTGTGTGATCCGATACCTGTTACCTTTGAAGTCTGTCGTTCTTCTAGATGGTTAGGCGTCAAGTTCTGAGTACACCAAGAGTCATTGTGCTGTGCCGGTGAATAAGTCTGCGAAGGTTTTGGAAGTCTACCTTGGAGACTTACCCCGAGTGATTGGGCGAGGTCTGCGGGCCTTAGCTCAAAAGGAATACGGTGATGACTGTGCGTCCTCTGAGTTGCGACTCAGCCGCCTCAACTAAACGTACAGTTGATGCAGCAACTGGGACTGGTCTACCAACTTGCATTGTCTTCACCGAGCCAACCTGGTTTCAAATTCCTCAACCCTTCCTTACTTTATTCCGCTGCCGATGAATTTGTGATCTATCCTCTGACGAATTTGAACTGAAGAATTTCATCAAGTTATCTTTCATTTCCTCAATTCTTATTCCTCATGCGTGTATGATTGTTTAATTGCATGTTCTTCACTCTTATGTATCCTGATTGATGACTTAATTTTCCTTGTGTTTCTACTTCTTCACTCCGATCTTCGTCGAATTCTTCAGAGTTTGATGAATTTATAAAAATCTCCCATTCACCACTCTGAGGGAGATAACCTGCGCTTTCAATATTCTAGTGGTTGAACACCAATGTCGTCTGACAAATACCTTACACTCACCATATTCTATATTTTGGTAATATTTAATTCGATTTGCGTATGAGTAGGAGAAGGCAAGGAAAGTTTTGGTTTAGTTAAACCTTTCGTAAGATTTGATTTGATTTGATTTGGGTATGTAGGGAAGGCAAGGAAAGTATCTTAGTAACATTTTATTTAATTTGATTGAATTAATGAATTACGTGGTTTTTAGAAAGTATAAATTTGGTTTAGATTATTTGAAATTCCTCTATTTCTGTTGGTTTTATTATTCTGCGGCACCGATTAAGATTAACAAAAAGAATCAACAACGAACAAAAGAGGGAGGGATACGTGGGGAGAAAAATCGGGGAGAAGCCAAGGCAAACCCACCAACTCCCTTTTAATAGTAGATATTTCATAATATTCGAAAAAATATAAAAACAATATGCATCAAATATTTAAATAAATCATCATAAAAGAAAAATGTACTCACGAAAAATGAGCAGAAACTTTTAAGAAAATTCTTTACATTTTCAATAAAAATATGGCATTTCAACACTTTCACACATTTATAAAAAGCATCATCACATTTAGAAAAATATTATTACCATCCACAAAAATGTTTACATGCTGAAAAGATTATTCCTGGCATTTTCTAAAAAATGTACATGAGAAGTGAAAAATTATTTGACCAATTTTTTAAAATATCTATGACATATAAAAACTGTTAGTATGCATTTAAAAACAGAGGCACAACACTTATGAAAATGTTCACATGTTAAAGATTTTTTTTGTGCATTAAAAATGTTCACCTATTTAAAAATATGTTCATGATTTTTCAAAATGTTCTAGAAATGTAAAAATTTGTTTACAGACTTTTTTAACATATTCATAGCATATACACGATATTTATACCATTTTTGAAAATGTTCATTCCACTAGGAAAGCGTTCATAAAAATGTAAAATTGCTATTCATGTAATTTTTAAAAATTGTTTGTGACATGTAAAAAATCTTTGTACGCTAAAACAAAAGCGATTAAAAGAGTTCGTAGATTTGAAAAAGGAAAATAAATCAAAAACTTGCAATGACAGAGACATGCAGTGAAGTATGAAGGATGAACAAAACGGCAACTGTGTAAGAAAAAAATAATATAAGAAGCGAAGACTGAGTTTTTTCTTTTCGTTCACACGTTTATTTATCTTTTTAACACAACGCAACTGTGAATGCTCACATACATGTATATACACTCATCATTTTGAATATACACATGCACACTCTAAACTTATGAACATCTTCGAGATACTAAGCCCACATCACGTCTTAAAATTAGCGAAGACAGAGTTGTAAGCGAAGATTTCATGACTTGAACGCTACCATGATTACACGTGAGTATATGCAAGTGAGTCATAACAAATCCGTGTATATATAATACACACACTTATAAACTTGACCCACACACAAACAATATAGCACGTGAGTTTGGCCCCTCATTCAATCCGACGTGCGCAGAAACAGTAAAACACGACACATGAAACGCATGCCCGCTCCGTAGCTCGTGAGCTGAACGTGCTCTACAGCAGCGCCGCCGACATGGCCGGGCTTGCCGCGCCCACCGCTGTCTCCTCCTTCTTGTCCTGCGAAAGGAACCGTGCCTCGGCGTTGGCGTCGGTACAGTAGAGACACGGGTGCTGCTCGAACCCCTGCTCTTCCAGCACCGCCCTGGCCTTCGCCACGAGCTCCCGGTTGCTCAGCGGCGCAGGGTGCGCCGCCAGCACGCTCTGCACCGCGCTACTGAACGCCCCGCATGCCTTGCCTCCGCTGGCCTCGTAGGCCGGCACGTCCGCTGAGGTCTCGTTCGTCTGGCACCCGCTCAGCAGGATGCCCTCGTCCGGGCGCGGCGGCGTTGGCGCCGGTGCGGGTGTGGTGGACGGGGTGCTGCCGTTGCCGCTGCCGCCGTGAACGTGGAACTTGGCGCTGGCATCGGCGCCGAAGAGCGCCACGAGGTGGTCGGCGACGTGGTGGGAGGAAGGCATGCCCGAGACGGCGGAGAGGTGGTCGAGGATCGCGCCGTAGGGAAGGAACCGGGCGGTGCGCGCGGGCGCCGTGGACCCCGCGCTGGGGTCGGAGCCGACGGAGGGCCCGATCTGTTCCTTCTCCTGGTCGATGAGGCCGCCGCTGTGACACGAGTCGGACACAATGGTGAAGCTCGCGCCCGGCGGCACCCGGTCCACCAGCTGCCGGAAGTCCACGTCCGTGATGAGGTTGAAGTCGGTCGGCACGATCGCTTCCTCCTCCGCGCCGGAGTCGCCGTGGTGCGGCGGGACGAGCGTGCCGTGGCCGCTGTAGTGGAAGAAGAGCACGTCCCCGGGAGCGGCGCGGGCGACCATGTCCGCCAGCGCGCGCCGGATGTTGGCTCCCGTCGGGAGCACCTCGGCGCCGCGCCCGTCGGTGAGCACGGCGACGTCGGCCGGCGCGAAGCCGAAGCGGGCGACGAGGGTGTCCCGCACGGCGTCGACGTCGTTGATGCAGCCGCGGAGCTCGTAGCGCGTGCCCACGTAGTTGCAGCCCACCAGCGTGGCCAGCCTCTTGGTCGTCTCCCCCTCCATCTTCTTGCGCTCCAATCCAATGCAGCTAGCTTTGTCACCTCAGCAATGGATGAAGAGACCAGTAGGCTACCGTGTGCAGATATGCGAATGTTCCCGACGATCGTTAACTCGTTATATAGATGCTTCCTATCTGTTGCTTAACTGTGGATGCAATGCAAGAAACGTGTACTCGGGGTTAAGCAATCCATTTCTGTATATCATTTCCGATGTACGTATTTCCAGTTCGATCAATTAACCTCGTCTGGTAGTACATCCTACACTACTATGGAAGTACTTAGATTAGACGCCTCATCAAGGACGGTTTTCCCATATCGGTGTGGGCGGTTTTGCAAATCATTAATCGGGTCCACATGGCACGAACAAGATGAAGGTCATATCTTGTTTCAAAAAAAAAAAAAAGGTCATATCGCAGGTTGAGATATCGTCCCTCCTTCCTTTCAAGTGGGGGAGAGAGCTCCCTTGCGTGCAAGAAATGTGTAAGCTATGTATCTTACACATAAATAATCGGGCCTGCCTTCAAGAGCATAAACCTCCCAGTTTACGTCTCTCTAGCATATACTTCAGCTTGGCTTCCATAACTTCTTTGCGCTTCTCAAATTGCGTAAATGTCAAGTTAAGTATCATCCGATTAATTTGGATTGTGCTTGCTTCTACGCATGGATCAATCATAAACGGTGAGGGTTTTCTTCGATCGTCAAGATTGATCGTGATAATTAGGACCACGAATATGGACATGAATTTCTGGTGGCAATGGCATGTAATCAAAAAAAATTAAGATTCTTCCAGGGGAGCTCTCTGGTTTTTTTTTCTGAACACAGTGCACACCCACGAATACGACCCTTAATTTTTTTTTCCGTGAACAAGATTTCAGTATTATTTTTTAGGAAAGTGAACAAAATTTTAGTTTATTTTTCTGAGACAAGTGAACAAGATTTTACCTTTTTTTAGGCAACAAGATTTTCGTGAAAACTGGCGTCCATATGTTTCTTAGAGCCCACTGGCCTTCACATGGGGCTTTGGACCACAAAAGCCCATCGTTTATGATCCGTCACCCGGGCACGAACCGTGCTTCTTATTCTCAAAAAAAAAAGAATAAAAAAAACCGCGCTTCTCTGTACGGGGCGGAAGGGGTGGTCGGACGGCGCTACGAGACGACTCGACGAGCGACAAAGGAGCGCCACAGGCCTCCGGCAGCGTCATCGCCGGGCGCTCGCGCAGCGGCGGGTATCAGGCCCGCGTCGGCGATAGCGTCGAGCACGCCGAGCAGGCTCCAGGTCGCGGGTACGAGGCGCTCAGCCCCCTGCTCCTAACCACAACCCCAAGATCCAACCCGCGTTTCACCACCATGAGTGACCACACCCATCGTAATGCATAATCGTTCAGCAGCTCGCACAGCAACCAACGGCGACCCACTACTGCTGTCAGTCAATCTCATCTCAGCACCCGCCGCCTCAACTCAACTGTTTCCCAGACTTCTCTGTTTTTCTCCTCGGACCCGAACCCGAAGCAGGGCAAACGGCGCACCCCCAGTTGCATCAACAAATCGAAAGATTCATTCAGGTTACCTCTATTCCTCCTTACTACGAGTACGTACTACTGTACTACACATAGGTTAAGAAACTAGGAGAGCAACGGAGCAATCCAAGACTAGCGATCGATGGCCCGATTGGTCGACCGATCGATTTGCTTTAGGAGGTCACAGTGCCAGCAACACTGCTACGGTAGGTACATCTATCTAGAGGTACAAAAAACAAGACTCCTCAGTCTTCACGCTTACAGCACGCCAGTGCCACAGAACCACACGCATTGCTCTCTAGCGCTACCTAAACAGGTGCTCTGTCAGGTTTTACTTGTAGTGTTGGGGGACTGCCAGGAAAGGCTTGAAGGTCAGCAAGAGCCCAAGGACCTCTGTCACGTTCAGTAGAAGGAACACCATCTGGTCACCTGAACATACATGACGAATCATGAGATGATTAACACGACAGCTTATACTTTAACCATTGACAACTCAGAGGACTAGTAACGCTGCAATTGACATATGTCTTGGAACTGCATTTTTTACCTGGAAAGAACGCTGCGTGCTGGCGCTTCTGTGCCCACGAGAATCTGCAATCACAAAAATGTTTTCAACAATAAGTTTATCTTCATATTTATGGCTTATTAGAATTGCTTCTGGATTTTAGATTTATTTTCATGTAACACAGCCACATGGGCTCACTACGCTAGGAAAGTGATAATAAGACTAGCATCGATATTAATGGCTATGGATAATAGCAACATCTCTGTGTTTACTGAACCAGTATTTCTAAAACAGTACCCATTTTTGCGCAGAAACCATTGTTCAATCTGGGAAGTTCAGATCATGAAATACTTTACTCTTCTTCTTATCTTTCCAACAAAGAGGAGGTTAAGAAAGCAAAACTACTTACAGAACACCTGCCCCAGCTGGAGCAACAGACTTGAATAAGGACATTAATGTTGTGGCTATTCCATTCGCAGCACCTCTTTACCGAAAAAGGGTTGCCCCCGCTTTATATTATAAAGCAACGACCACACGATACAAATGCTGAGGCCACAGCACAAGCAAGCCCAAAAGAAACAAAAAAAGGAACTGAAGAGAAAATAATGCCAACACCGGCGGATCAACGAAAACGATGAGGACCCGCAACCGCCGCGCCCACCGGAAAATACCACCACGCTCCTAGCATTCCTGACCGCCGCATACCAAACAACACCCTCAAGAAGGATTGCGACGATGACGACGCTGTTGCCCGGACATGTCCTAGGGTTTCCCCCGGTACGCGAGGGGTGAGGTGGAAGGGTGTTAGACCGTATTTACATGTGTATATTGTAACGTTGTATACCACCTCATTATATATATATGTGATAGGCCATCCCTAGAGGGTTGTGCCGGTTCCCCCCAAAGCCTATTGTCTTACATGGTATCACGCTAGGTTACGTCCGCTTCCGCCTAAAAACCCTAAACCGCCGCTGCCGCCGCCGCCGCCGCCGCCGCCGCCGCCGCGCCCGCCGTGCCGTCGCCCGACTGCTATGACGTCCGCCGCTGCGTCCGGCTCCACCGCCACCGGTTTTCTGCCGGCCTCCCTCGCGGCACTTCTCTCGAGGCCGCTGGATGCCGCCTCCCTTCAGGCGCCGATCGGGACACGGAGCGTCGGCTCCCTCTTCGCGCTCCCGCCGGCTGCTACTTCGCCCGGGCAGGCGCTTGTGGCCCACACCGCCGCCGCCCCGTCAACCGCGGCTGTCGCGCCCTCGGCCACTGCGCCGCTGGTGGCGGAGGACGTCGCGCTGGCAGGCTTCGCGGCGTCAACCGCGGCCATCGCGCCCTCTATCACCGCGCCGGCTGCCCCTCTGACTGTCTCCACGGTGGTCTCACCTCAGCCAGTCTCCTCGATGGGATCGCAGCCGCCGCCGCCGTTTCACTTCGGCCATCTCATCACCATCAAGTTGTCGTCGGACAATTACATCTTCTGGCGCGCGCAGGTTCTTCTGCTTCTTGGGAGTCACTATCTGCTTGGCTATGTCGACGGCTCTCTCCCTTGCCCTCCTGCGCTGGTTGACAGCGTGCACGGTCCGGTCTATAATCCGGCTCACCGTGTCTGGACAGGGCAGGATCAGGCGAACCTCTCCTCCATCCAGGGGTCGCTCTCTCCGGCCGTTGCTGGGCTTGTTGTCTTCGCCAAGACGTCCCACGAGGCATGGACTATTCTTGAGCGCTCGTTTGCGGCACAGTCGCAGGCTCGTGTATCTGGGCTCCGTCGCCAACTTGGGGAGTGTCAGAAGCTTGACTCCACCGCCACTGAGTTCTATAACAAAGTCAAGAGTCTCGCCGACACGCTGGCCTCCATTGGACAGCCTCTCACCGACTCCGAGTTCAACTCGTTTATTGTCAATGGTCTTGATGAGGAGTATGACGCCCTAGTCGAGATCATCAATGAGAGGGGCAACTCCACGCCCATGCCAGCACACGAGGTCTTTTCACGCCTCCTGCTTACTGAGCAACGAGTCGAGACGCGCCGATCCAGGGGCAACGGCGCCCTCTCGGCAAACGCCGCCACCAAGGGTGGTCGCTCCTCTGCTTCATCCAGGGCTCCTTCGGGGCAGTCACCACCACCCGCCTCGGCCCCTCCTCCTACTGCGACGCTACCAGGGGCTGGCGGTCCACGTGTGTGCCAGCTTTGTGGTCGCGATGGGCACTGGGCCTCGAAGTGTCATAAGCGCTTCCAGCGGGGTTTTCTTGGTCTCGGCAATGACGGGAAGGATACACGCAACTTTGCTCGTCAGGTCGCCATGGCTGATCGTCCGCCGCCGCAGAAGCCACAGGGACACACTCAGTCCTACTCCATTGATCCCCACTGGTACATGGACTCTGGGGCGACAGAGCACCTGACCAGTGAGATGGGGAAGCTTCACACTCGTGAACCCTACCATGGCTCCGACAAGATCCACACCGCCAATGGAGCAGGTATGCACATCTCTCATATTGGTCAAGCATCACTTCTCACTAGACATGCCAATAGGAGTCTTCAACTTTGCAATGTTCTTCGAGTTCCATCTGTGACACGTAATCTTCTTTTAGTTCCTAAACTCACTCGTGATAATAATGTGCTTTGTGAATTTCATCCTTTTGATCTTTTTATTAAGGATCGGGGCACGAGGGACATTCTTCTTAGTGGGCAGCTCTGCCAAGGTCTCTATCGTCTGGAGCATCCTGGCGTCGCTCGCGTCTTCAGTGGAGTTCGGGTATCTCCGTCACAGTGGCATGCTCGTCTTGGTCACCCGGCCACACCTATTGTCCGGCATGTTTTGCGTCGTCATGAGCTTCCTAATGTGTCTAGTAATAAAGATGTAGCAGTGTGTGATGCTTGTCAGCAGGGGAAGAGTCATCAACTTCCTTTTTCGGAGTCCAGTCGTGAGGTGAAACATCCTTTAGAACTTGTGTTTTCAGATGTATGGGGTCCTGCTCAGACTTCTGTTAGTGGTCATAATTACTATATCAGTTTTGTTGATGCTTACAGCCGCTTTACCTGGCTTTATCTTATCAAACGTAAATCTGATGTGTTTGACATTTTTGTTCAGTTCCAAAAACATGTTGAACGCCTTCTCAAGCACAAAATTGTTCATGTTCAGTCGGACTGGGGTGGCGAGTATCGCAACCTCAACTCCTTCTTTCAGTCGCTTGGGATCACTCACCGTTTAGCATGTCCACATACACATCAGCAGAATGGTTCAGTAGAACGTAAGCATCGTCACATTGTTGAAGCTGGTCTGACTCTTTTGGCCCATGCATCTGTTCCGTTTCGTTTTTGAAGTGATGCTTTCACCACTGCATGTTTTCTCATCAATCGTACTCCCACTCGTGTTTTGAATATGAAGACTCCCATCGAAGTTCTCCTTAATGAACAACCGGACTACACCTTTCTCAAGGTGTTTGGGTGTGCTTGCTGGCCCCATCTCCGTCCATATAACAAGCGTAAGCTCGAGTTTCGTTCCAAGAAGTGTGTTTTTCTTGGTTATAGCTCTCTTCATAAAGGATACAAATGTCTTCATGTGCCCACTAATCGTGTCTACATCTCTCGGGATGTTGTGTTTGATGAGCATGTTTTTCCCTTTGCCAAACTCCCTGTGTCCACTACCGAGCCACCTGTCATGCATTCATCCTCTGTTGCTTCTGACCAATTTGATGATGTTGCATATTCTCCTCTATTGTTGCCTAACCATGGTGCAGGCACTGGTCGTGGGGCTCGTTTGGAGATTCTGGAAGTGCCATCTTCCTCTTCGTCGCCATCGCCTTCATCCTCGGCACCTTCTGTTGTGCATGAGGAGCACATGGCGCCCCTGCATGGCCTTGGTTTCCGTGCTCATGCACGGCCGATCGACGTCCTGGCCCGGTCGCCTCTGGCTTCTGGGCTGCCTTCGCCATCGTCGCGCCCTGCAACCCCGCCGACTGGGCCGGCCTCCTCGGTCCCCGTCTCGCCCAGGGCGTCGGGGCAGTCATCACCAGGCCTGGCCTCGCCCGCCCCTGCCTCGCCCAGGGTGTCTGGGCCCTTCTCACCAGGGCCGGCCTCGCCTGCTCTCGCCTCGCCAAGGCCGTCTGGGCCGGTGTCACCGGAGCTGGCCTCGCCCACTCTCGGTTCGCCCATGGCCTCTGAGCCCCTGTCGTCGGGCCAGTCTTCGCCATGCAGCCCGGAGTCGTCTGTCCCGAGCTCGCCTGAGGTGATTCCTGCATCTCCGGCGACCGTCACGTCTCCGTCACCTTCGCCTCCGCCGGCTCCTGCTGCTGCTCTACGTCCACATACGCGTAGTCGGAGTGGCATTTTTCAGCCTAAGCAACGTCACGATGGCACAGTTGCTTGGTTAGCGGCGTGCATGTCTGCTGCTCTCGCAGATCCATCCTCTGAGCCACGCACGTATCAAGCTGCTATGCGCATTCCTCATTGGAGAGAGGCCATGGAGCAGGAGTATCAAGCGCTTCTTCGCAATCAGACATGGACTCTTGTTCCTCCACAATCACGGGTAAATGTCATTGATTCCAAATGGGTTTTCAAAGTGAAGAGGCATTCTGATGGGTCCATTGAGCGCTATAAGGCTCGTCTGGTTGCTCGTGGTTTTCGACAGCGTTTTGGACTTGACTATGAAGACACCTTCAGTCCAGTGGTCAAGCCTACTACCATCAGACTTCTTCTCTCTCTGGCTGTTACTCGAGGTTGGTTTCTTCGTCAGCTTGATGTTCAAAATGCTTTTCTTCATGGTGTCTTGGCGGAGGAGGTTTACATGCGCCAGCCTCCGGGTTTCTCTGATCCGGATCGCCCTGATCATCTCTGTCGTCCGTCCAAGGCAATTTATGGTCTGAAGCAGGCTCCTCGTGCTTGGCATGCTCGTCTTGCAATGGCTCTTCGTGCTCATGGTTTTGCATCATCAACTGCTGACTCCTCATTGTTTCTTCTTCAAAGGCCTGAGGTTACTATGTACTTGTTGGTCTATGTAGATGATATCATTTTGGTCAGCTCCTCTCAGTCGGCTGCTACTGCGCTTGTTCGCTCACTTGGTGCTGATTTTGCGGTCAAGGACCTTGGGAAGCTTCATTACTTTCTTGGTGTGGAGGTTACTTCTCGTGCTGCTGGCCTTGTTATGACGCAGAAGAAGTACTCTCTGGATTTGTTGCAGCGAGCTGGGATGCTTAAGTGCAAACCGACGACTACACCCATGTCTACCACTGATAAGCTCAATGCTGTTGATGGTGTGCTTCTTTCTTCTTCTGATGCGACCGAGTACCGGAGTATTGTTGGTGGGCTCCAGTACTTGACGATCACGCGACCAGACATTTCCTATGCTGTTAACCGAGTCTGCCAGTATCTGCAGTCACCCCGTGACACTCATTGGTCTGCTGTTAAGCGGATTTTGCGCTATATTCGTTTCACGGTGGCTCATGGTTTGCATATTCGGCCCTCTGACTCTGGTTGTCTTTCAGCATATTCTGATGCAGACTGGGCTGGCAATCCGGATGACAGGCGATCCACGGGGGGTTATGCTGTCTTCTTTGGCTCTAACCTGATTGCCTGGAGTGCTCGGAAACAGGCTACTGTCTCGCGTAGCAGTACTGAGGCTGAGTATAAGGCTGTGGCCAATGCCACGTCAGAGATTATCTGGGTACAGTCCTTGCTTCAGGAGTTAAGTATACCCCAATCACAGCCTCCTGTTCTTTGGTGTGATAACATCGGTGCTACATACCTTTCTGCAAATCCGGTATTCCATGCCCGAACGAAACACATTGAAGTTGACTATCACTTTGTGCGTGAACGTGTCTCTCAGAAGCAACTACAGATCAAGTTTATTTCTTCCAAGGATCAACTTGCTGACATCTTCACCAAGCCATTGCCTTTGCCACAGTTTGAGACTTGCAGGCGCAATCTTACCCTTCTAGATTCATTAGAAAGTGGCTAAGATTGAGGGAGGGTGTTAGACTGTATTTACATGTGTATATTGTAACGTTGTATACCACCTCATTATATATATATGTGATAGGCCACCCCTAGAGGGTTGTGCCGGTTCCCCCCAAAGCCTATTGTCTTACAAAGGGGTATGCCCGACGCCCTTCAGGAAGGCACGGCGGCGCCCACGAGCGTCACCGCGTCGGTGCCGGCCCGGCCGACAAGGATTTCTCCCGCCCACCAACCAACCACGACCCCAGACGATCCATCCCGCGCCACCAAACACACCGCCCACCAACTTGCGCCACCACGGTCGAGCAGTCTCCATCGCCGTCTCACCAAGGCAAACGAAACGGGACCGACGGAAACAAGACGACGCAACCGGGAACCAGGAGCGGCAACATCAGCAGCCTCGCGGGAGGGGACATCCTCCACCGCCCCCGGCGGGATCCGGCCGGACGCAGCACAGGGGCAAACCGGGCCACCCCTGGCCCAGCCGAGCCCGAAACGGGCTCGCGAAGCCCCCGTCGCCGCGCTGCAGAACGCGAGCCGCCGTCGCCACCAACCCCCGCACGAGTCACGCCCCCGACCCGCCGGAGACGCCGCAAGCAGACCTCTTTGCCCTTGGGGCTGTCCAAAATAAGATCCAACTCAAATGAGGAATTTGTGTACACATTAGTGAATTGGACAAATACTGTTTTCTGCGAGAAAGATCTCGGGCAGTGTTCCGGTGAACTGAGATAAGTTGGCCACGTACCACAGCATTGTTTTGTAGAAGAGAAGTGCCGGAAACTCTAGTTATCTGATCAACATCACAGCGATTAGCATTCGTGAAAGAAAAAAAAATTGAATCAGACATGCACTAAATACCAAGCGTGCATTCTTATCTATGATGATTTAGTGGCACATGTATGTAACTATTAGCTAGAAGTAAAGATGGCTTAAACCTTACGAACAATATTCTCGTAAAGTACTTACAGCAAGAACGCTTTTAATCATTGCTGCAATATAGAGAGCCAGACCAAGTCTTATTCCTGACAAGTGTGTCATAAAGGGATAAGCAGCAATAATTGGTATAGACAGGGCCTGCAATGGTAATCGTCAATTTACAAAAATAGGAGACAGTGAATTATTAAGTAAACTGAAATTGGCATAAAGAAAAAGAGTCACATTAATAACTCACAGATGCGATGCGGGTTGAGTTTACAGGTCCTAGCGTATTATTGAGCCAACGATAAACAAAGATTTGGTATACAAGAAGACTGACACCTACAGTGTAACAGATTGCATGTTTACAGCTTAAAAATAAATCACTAAGAGGTATGCAAAAATGTTCAAAAAATTAGGGAATAAACAGATTAAACTATGCTTACCTGCCACTGTAAGAACTTGACCGACATCCTTAGATGAAAAGCTAAGTCCACCATATTTTCTACCACTTACAGTCCACAGGGAAAATATCTGATGTTGAATTGTAACAAATAACGGTTAGAAAATTTCATCTTGCATTCAGCATATGAGCTTTGCATGAAAAATATGTATAAATTTTAGACACAATGGGTCAAGAATTAATATATTTACTGCACCTAGATCTGCAGTGTCCTTTTGGAGAACTTCTATATATCATGATTTAATCATACTGTATATTACCTCACTATATGCAGTGTCATGAAGGGAGAAGACACAATATGTGATAATTGACGACATCAACGGCCAATTTTTCCATAAGCTCTTCTTAGGTGACTCTGTACTTTCCTGAGTTGTGCCAGCTTCAGCCGTTTCAGCTCTCATTTCAAACTTGTTGTGCTTGTGTAGTGTTTCCTGTTTAGTGCATCGATGTGAATACATAGCATTCAAACAAAACTCAATAGATATACATATACAGTATGCATAGTTCAGGTTGTACACACCGGAAGCCATATGCAGCTTATGAGGGCGAAGGTTGCGAAAATTGATATGCAAAGACATGGAAGAAGATATGGCAACCTGCATGGTCGGGATCACATACATGAAAATGGGAAAATATTTATGCCATTTAGTATGAACAAATCAATGATAGGAGAAATGAGTACCTCCCAAACGTTGACTTGTCATGGAAAATGTGTGGATATTGTTTGGCTGGCTGGTAATAAGTAGACAAAAATGGTCAAACGAAAATCTTAGTGAATATGACTAACGCCTGTGATATTACCTGTGCAAGGTAGCCCCCGATTGCTGGGCCAATTATAAGGCCTAATCCCCATGCTGTATTGACCTGAACGTTTATGAAATATCAAACTGAGTTCATGATATGATTCAGTGTTATTATGGACTATGCATAGGTAGTTAAGTGTTTTATGTCGAACTGAATTTACAATTGATATGCCCAAAGCTTGTTCGTCATCCCGGCAAACTTCAATGGAGTAAGCCTGCATCCCCGTGTAACCATAACATTATCGAAATAGACATTTGACATGATTAACAGAAAAAGCTGTTGTTCATTCCTGCGACTGTCCCTTGAGTTTTGTTTTTTAAGGTACCTTGATTGGTGCTAGAAATCCGTTTAGTGCACCAAGAAGCAACCTTGTAGTGATAGCCATCCAATATTTCACACTTAATCCGAATAAAGTGTTGAACACAATGCTGAAATGTGCATGAGGAAATTAGTGTACATTTTTTTTCTCTCTAATAAAAGACAAGAAAATGAAAATTAAATGTTGTGGTAAATTTTCATCCGTTTGGAGGGAAAGATATCGTCACCAATACTTACACCGTGAAAAGTGAAAATACAATTACAGGCTTTCGTCCGATGCGATCTGCAACCATGCCCCAAAAGATCGACGCGAAACCTCTACCAACCATATATGATGCACCTACAGGAGGAATTTAACAGTTATGTACCGAATATTGACATTATTCTGAAACAAAGTAAGTATGCATGAGTTTCGTTGCTCATTGAAACTTTTACTGTGTATGTACAAAATTAGAATTAACGTTGGTACATTTGTGAAACAAAGACAAGTGCATCAAACTTTGTTGGTACAGAATGACAGTTATGTAGTACAAAAAATCTTACCAAGAAATCCAGCATAGAATCCAATATCTTCTTCTCTTTGAGCAACGTGCAAGTCTTGTATCTGATTTAGAGAAGGGAAAAACCTGAGTACTTTCACATTCTTTATTTTGCAAAATATATATCTTAGGAAGATAGCAGATCATAGGGGTGCACAACGAGAGAATAAGTACTAACTGGAGCAGGCCTATTGTAAAAACCGGACACAAGGAAAGGAGTTTCCTGCCTACAGTCGGGTTATAAAAACGTTCAGTAAAATAAAAAGAATAGTTGGCTGGTGATCACTAGGATATGCCCCTGAATCTTGCATGGCATCTGCTTTTTGGCAAATACAGATGAAAATAGCTTACTGGCAAAAAGGTAAATTTTGCATAGCTATCGACCAACCGAACATGTCTGGGCAGTTCGAGACTATCATGTAGTCTATTTTTTTTTATTAGGGTGAGGTGGACTAATATGCAGTCTTAAAACAAGCGTAAAAAATCTCTAAAACAAGCACCCAGACAAAATGAAGAGTGAAATCCAGCTAGTAGCTATGAAGAAAGGGAAAATGGCATGGGTATGTGAAGGCGAACTCACCATGAAGTAGAGAAACGGGAACAGCGACGTGATCGGCAAAGCTGAAAAAGATGGATGGAGACAGACGGACGGACACAGAGGGGGGGGGGGGGTATCAGTTATGCTGGAGTACATTATAACATATACAGTACGTAATAAATTGCTACGAGCAAGAACTAAGAAATGAATTAAGAAGTGATACAGCGTACGTGCAGTGGCTATAAGATAGAGTTAATTACACGATGGTACCACAATTGAGGCGGTGGTGGCGAATTGATACCACTTTTTGTAATTTTTACATGTCAGTACCATGTTTAAGGCTGTCTGTTACAAAATAGTCTAAACCATATCTAATAATGTATTAACGGTGTATCTGACAATTGGGGCCCGCTTGTCAGGTGCTGACGTGGCATGTTCTTTTGCAGAAAACCCCTTTACTTTATATGTAATCACGTAAAGGCCCGTTATTTTTGCGCGAAAAAGTTCGCGTGGGAGTTTTTTTTATTCTTTCGGACTTAATTGGAAGTTTCCATCGAACGGGATAAATATATATAAAATAAACATAATACAGCACCCAGCAGGATTCGAACCTGCGACCCGCAAAAACAGCAGACGCGCTCTTAGCCACCAGGCCGCAAGAACGCAAGTGGTAAATAACATGCGAGATTTCTTTTATACAAACATGGACATGCTGGGCCGGCTGTTGGGCCTATCGCGGCTGCGTGCCGTTAATTACTCTTTTTTATTTTTTAAAAACATTAATACATTTTTCTCCGATTACATATTACTATTATTAAGTGTGCTTTTTTTAGAAGATTTATATGCACGGGCCAATTTTATGTGTCTTCGCTAGGACCAGAACCATAAACAATTATTGTGTAACCTCATTATATTATTCAAATACGCAACTATTACAAAAATTATATGCCCAACACACAGTTTTTTTACTTACTCGATATTGATTATATTATTGTCAACACACTATTATTAAAAAGTTGATAACATGTATTAATTTTTTTATCATAATAAATTTATAAATGAAATAAAAAAACTCATCATAAATTAAGAAAATGTTCAACATAAATTACAAAAATGTTCATCGTTAAGAAAATTGTTCAACCTATATACAAAAATGTAAACCGTATATTAATAAAATTGTGTGAACATATATGTTTGTTTGTGTTTCCCTATTTACAAAAATTTCATCGTATATTAAAAAGATGTGTTTATTAAAATTTTCTTATTAAATGTTATACGATATTAAAAAACGATCATCACATCATATAATTAAAAATAGTTCATTGCATCATATATTACAAAAGTGTATCATATTTAAATAAAATGTTTGTCACATCATTCAATATATATATATATATACATGTGTATAATTTCTTCTATATATGATATGCACACTGCGTACGGCCCGAAGAATACCCATCTGAGAAAAGATAAAAGAGACACGCAAAAAAAACACGAATAAAAACAAGTACAGGAAAAAAACGAAATGGACGAAACTATCAGCGACGGTGCGCTGCGACCCCTCCATAGCTAGTTCGAATCCTGGCACCGCGCTTGGGGCGTGTTTTTTCGTTTTTCGTTTAAAAGAAAAATCCTGGCAGGGCGCTCTTTAGCAAACCAGGGATGGATGCGTAATTAAATAAGAGGTAAGGGTCTTTTTTTGGAAAAGAACATGCTACATCAGCATCTGACAGGCGGGCCCTAACTGTCAGATACACCGTCAATACGCGGTTTAGACTATTTTGTAACAGACAGTCTCAAACATGGTACTGACACGTAAAAATTACCAAAAATGGTACCAATTCGTCACCACCGTTCCAATTATGATACTATCGTGTAATTAACTCTATAAGATAAGACAGAGAGAAGGAATGAATTAAGAAATACTCCAGCTCGCCGGAGCAAGACAAGACAAGAGCAAGATCGACCATGACAGTAATTTAATCCTCTTGGTTTTAGTAAGTACTCCTTTCGTCCGAAAATACTTGTCATCAAAATAAATAAAAGGGATGTATTTAGATGTATTTTAGTTCTGGATACATCTTTTTTGTCCATTTTAATGACAAGTATTTTGGGACGGAGGAAGTAGGATACTGACATGATGCAAAGGTGGTGATCCCGACGAAGAAGAGCTCCTTGTACGGGGTCCCCGTGCTGCTGTCCTTCCTCCGCTCCATGGCGCACCCGGGGCACCCGTCGTAGTACACCTTGGCCGGCGCCGGCGCTAGTGACGGCGACTCTCCCATCCTTCTCGGCCAGACGACGACGAACGACGCTGAGATGGTGGCTGGCTAGTTCGGAACGGGACGGTGAGACGAACAAGGAAGGAAGGAGGAGAGCAGTGCTGAAAAAGGGGAGGAAGACTAGAGGCGGCCGGCCGGGGCACAAGAGGAAGCCCGAGCGGCGCCGATCGATTGGGGGCTGTCGTGTGGATCGTGTCTTGGTATGTGTGCCCTGTTGGCAGCAGACGGCCGGGGCGCCGCGAGAGGGACACGTCAGGGCTCAGGAGCGGGCGCACGGGCGGCGTGACGGACAGCGGGAGACACCAGCGCACCAGATCACCATCGGTCCAGACAAATCCAGCTTACAGCAGTACGTAGTTACGGTAACTGAAGCTATATGACAAAGCAACGGAGGGCGAAGAAGGTACGTAGTCCCAGCGATGGTACTGGTATATATAGAGAGTGGCAGGTGCAGAGCTGAGATTTCTGGGGTTCAAAAATAAGGTACGAGCTTGGTCGGCTCTCCTTTAATTAGTTATTATAACCTTACTTTTATTTACTTTAAAAAGGGATTTAAGGTGGATGGAGTATATAGGAGTACTATACTTGAAATCGAACTGATGCATTCCATGGCAAAAACAGTTTTGGAAATGTTCCAACGGCCTGAGTGACCAAGACGAAGATGCCACCACCATTCACCAATCTCGTCCGTCACTTCTTCTTTACCCTGCAAAATGAAATTAAAAATTAAAATTAAACGTCTAATCGTCCATCACATGCACAGTCTTTCCCTTTTCCCTGATCGGAAATAATCATCCTGGATATCCTTTTTTTTCCCGGTAATGATAACTCCCGAACGTTCGGGAGTTAAGGGTGGCAACCCGAACGGGTTTAGGTGGCAAGTTTAGTTTGCGCGAGATTAAAAAAACATGGCAATTTTCTGACAAAAAACGAAAAATGACGAAGTTGCCTTCTCCTATGAACTAAAATTGCAATATAAAAACGTTCGAGACGAAATGCTCAAAATCCGAACGTTCGGTAGTTATTGGATTCTTTTTTTAGGGTTGGATATCCTTCTGTTACCCAACATAGTAGTACTGGTTACCTTTTTGAAAGGAACACCAAATGCATTTCATTATATAACAGTACAGGACAAATCGCCCTTTACACCTTTTCTTTTGCGGGGGAGGTAGTACTGGTTACTGATACGGATTAATCTGCAGACATCGCAACAGTCGATCATTTGGGCCATGCATGATAAGCATGGCATTGAATGAACACCACTAATCCTAGGAATTATGCCACTTGCTAGAGTTGGTGACAGTGCGGTTCTCCATTCACAAGTCGGAACTCAGAACAGCAATTTTGACGGAGATCCGCAGCCAATTACTCCCTCCCTCCTAAAATATAAGTGTAGTTGATTTCTTTTTTTTTAAAGTATAGTTGATTTAGTATAACTTTATACTAAATCAGCGACATTAATTTTGGGATGGAGTGAGTATGTACTAATTACTCGAATATTCATTGCTAAGCCCAGACTCATTTGTACCCAACGAAGAAAAAATTCAGACAAATTCTTTTTTTTTTGCATGGAAGATAATTTGGTGCATAAGATGCACCCGAAATTTCATAATCATTTGGACATATGAGTACCGTTCAACAAAAAAAAATTAGGCCAGAACAACGCATGAACTATAAACTTTTCAGACTCAAAATTGTCTTTTTTGCCGAGTGCAACTCAGATGTTCAAATGATTTAAAATTTGGAGCGCACCTCATGCACCAAATTATCTTCTATGAAAAAAATCAGATTATTTTTGATTTTTTTTAGTATTTTTAAAATTTTCTATTCTTCACGGATGCAGTTGAGCCTGGGCACCGAATCGCCTCGTCCCTAATTATTTCTATTATCATTTTTGGAAGTTCTACTTCGTAGGAATAGTGGTCGATGGGGCAATGGCGGGAGTAAGGAGATGTCTTTGGGCCGAATCCTATTTGCTGTGACTCAGCGAAATTAACCAGCGCGAGCTCCACGGCGACCAGGGGCGGAGCCAGGATTCGAGTATAGGGGGGCCAAGCCAACTTGGGAAAACAAATGTCCAGTGCAACCAAAAAAATGTGTCGCTTTGGCGCAACTAGAACATAGTTACAATTGTATTAGCTTAATTTTACCCTGACTATTTCCAATATGATCGAAAAAATTTGCAGACCATAACTTAGTTGATGGGTAATTCCCTTTTAGTGCAGATTATCTTGCAATTCTGAAGAAAGTCATCTCCCATTGGACTGAACTGATAACTTGCACTTTAGCACCATTAACATTATCAGTAGGTAGAGAAAGTGAAACAATATATGCCTAAAAATCAAATTAATCCTTATGATGTTGTTTGGCATCGCTTTTTTATTCATATCCGTTTTCCAGATTACGCAATCAAAAGAAATAAGAAGAACCAATTAGCAAGTAAATCAAACAATCAAAATAACTAAAAGGATGTACAATTTCGATAGATATATATATAAGATGAGGGTTGCAAGATTAATAGAAAAATACTCGCTACTGCTAAACCTTTGACTGGATTGACTATTGGAGAACTGGACTGTAGTCTGTAGGATTGCCCAACGCAGGAGCCGGTGTCGCCAAATATAATCCGACCACATATGATCATGAACGCGGGGGGCAAGTACGTATGTTGATCTAATCTCATTGGCAATTACTCATAGCTCCCAATAAAACTGCGCGTCGTCTTAACGGATTTTGATGGTGCCCTCTTTAAAGTGAATGCAGCCGTCTCTAAAGCATAACCCCAAAAGATAGCGCTAAATCAGTCAGAGACATCATAGATCGTACCATATTCAATAAAGTACGGTTATGACGTTCGCACATTATTTCACTGTGGTGTTCCAGGTGACGTAAGCTGTGAAACTATTCCACATTGTCTCAAATGAAGACCAAACTCGTAACTCAAATATTCTATTCCACGATCAGATCGA
>NC_041389.1:270529933-270550163 GCF_002162155.2 Triticum dicoccoides
GGGGGCAGGCCCCTGCTCGTCTCCCTGGCTCCGCCACTGATGGCGACCACCTTCTCCCCCTTCTTTCCGGCCGGAAGGGGGCCATATTTCCCCTGCAAATGGATGGATCATTCACGAGTGGCTACGTAGGTAGGTGACTGTGTGTGAGTGCGTTGCGACGAGATGGTAAAGATGCTTTTACAACATCTCAAGAAAATAAAGATGCTTTTTACAAAAGGGTAGGTCCAGGGCTTCACATGCCGAATTATTTCTTCATCATGATCGATTCGATCGTTTTCATTGGCATGTTGCCTGGCTAGCTTTTGTCACCCACTGATCCGTGTCTTGATCAAATAAAGCAATGAAAGCATCTTCCTCTTCTTTTCTTTTTCTATTATTGTGGAAGCTTCCCCCTTTGGGCTAAGAAAACAAGACCATGTGTTTGGGTGGTTCTTAGGCCAACTCTACCGCGCGATCCCAAACGGATGTCCGTTTTGTCTCGATTCTGTTCGTTTGGGTAGGATAATAGGGTTGTGTCCGGGCGTGTCCTGAAATGCGGTGGCCGTGCGGCCAGCACGCGGCCGCATCCTTTTGCTCCATCTCGTCCGTCAGGGCCTAAAAATACCCATATTTTCATATGAAAACAAGTTTGCACGTTCAAATATTAATTATTTGAAAATTAAAATAGTTTTACAACCCAATCAAAATTGTCTCTAATAAAGATAGTCTTACAACCAAATCGAAATTGTTTTGAATGAACATAAAACGAACCAATACATCTATCGGTTGCCAATATGCTCCCAGACATGTTCAACCAAGTCATTTTGAAGAGCCTCATGAGTGTGCCAATCACGCAGCTCACGATGGAACTGACAGAACTGATCAAACGTGGCCGATTCTTGATGCAGGGCTCAACATTGTCACCTTGATAGTCAAATCCATGGTCAAAAAAATTGTCATCACGCTCGTCCTCGACGATCATGTTGTGCATGATCACACAAGCAGGTGATAGTCATCACCTCCCAAAGCTTTCTTTCATCCCATGACAGTGCAGGGTATCGAACGATGCCTCATCGGGATTGAAGCACACCAAAAGCACGTTCCACATCCTTTCTAGCACTATCTTGCATTTGGGCAAATCTCTTTCTCTTCTCATCTTGAGGCTTCGAGATTGTCTTCACAAAAGTTGACCACTGAGGATATATACCATCAGCTAGATAATATCCTTTGTTGTACTGGTGGCCGTTGACCTCAAAGTTGACAGGTGGGGAGAGGCCTTCTGCAAGCCTCGCGAAGACTGGAGAACGTTGTAACACGCTGATATCATTGTGAGAACCTATCATACCGAAGAAAGAATGCCATATCCAGAGATCCTGCGATGCCACCGCTTCTAATATGATAGTGCACTCGCTGACATGCCCCTTGTACTGGCCCTGCCAAGCAAATGGACAGTTCTTCCACTCCCAGTGCATACAATATATGCTGCCAAGCATGCCTGGGAAGCCTCTAGCTGCGTTGGTCGCCAACAATCTCTCTGTATCAGCGGCAGTTGGCTGCCTCAAGTACTCTGGGCCAAACACCTTGATCACAGCTTGGCAGAACTTATACATTGACATCAGACATGTTGTCTTGCTCATACGCACGTACTCATCCACCAGATCGCTTGGAATTCCATAGGCAAGCATGCGGACGGCCGCGGTGCATTTCTGGTAAGAGGAGAACCCAAACTTGCCAAGGGCATCCGTCTTGCACTCGAACTATGGGTCATGAGCAACCACTCCCTCTCGAATACGATTGAACACATGCCTCGCCATTCGAAAACGGCGACGGAATTTGTCCGGCTTGAAGAGCGGTTTGTTGGAAAAGTATCGGCATAAAGCAGGGCGTGGCCTCTCTCCCTATTGCGGTTCAGGTTGGGAGCACGGCCAGGGACTGACCCCCTATACCGAGGAAGCTGCCGTTGAATGTGGTCGTGAACGACCAGTGCAGCCACCATAAGATCTTCATCATCCAACGACGAATCGTCCGATGAACAAAGGAAGTGGTGGAAGAAGAACTCGTCTCCACTGTCCATACCTTTATGGGCAAAATGTCGAACACCTTGCGGTCGTGGTGGCGAAGAGACCACGATGATCACCTCGATGCAGCAGGGGTGCTTGCCGGCCGACTACTGGTCGCTCTGGAGCCGTCGGAAGCTGCCGCGGCCGCCGTGGTACATCGCCGGCGGTCGTGTCTCCTCTGCCACCGGCAAAGATGGCGACGGCCAAACCTCCTTCGATTGACGGCCAAAACTACGGCGAAAAGCGCGGGCGTGGTGGCGGCCATGTCTACACGTGGTTTGGTATGGATGGCCGGGGGCTGCGCGGTGCGGAGGCGGCCAGAGAATAGCGGCGGCGCCGGCGCCGGGGCGGGGCGGGAGAGGGAGGGTTGAAGCGTTGGGAGGGAGGGACTGCTAGTGTCCCCGACAGGCGGGCCACCTGGGGGGAGGGGGAGGGCGTGCATCGCAGCTGTCCGCGCGCGTCCGTTTCACCCCAAACCGAGCGCAACTTTGGGCCGGGGATGGATCAAAAACGGACGGATTCCGGACATTTGTCCGTTTGAGGCCGCGCGTTGGGCCCGCTATTCATCTGTTTTACCCCAAATGGACGCACCCGGACAAAATGGAGTCGCGCGGTGGAGTTGGCCTTAGAAGGATCAGGCCGATACCGGGTGAGCACTGCGCAGTGGTGTTGTTTCTGTGAGAAAGGGCAACCAAAGTCTAGTAAGCATTGCGTGAACGCGAAGGATGCCGAGACGGGCCAGTTCTTTTGGTAGCTTAAAAAATAAGTCGCCTCCTCCGCAGCTTATCCCATAAGCCACCTCTCTTATTAATTGGGGCTTCTAAACTAGTTATGGGATAACTAATTTAGAAGTCCCAACAAATTTTATGAGCGGCTTATTTTTTAAGCTGGGGAGAGGCAGCTTATTTTTTAAGCCGCCCAAAAAAACTGGCCTCCATGACCAAGGTCTCTTTTTTAAACTCCTTTCTCTTCTTTAAACATCAACTATACAAAGCTTTGAAAAGAATGAGATGAGTAGACGATGAGACGCCGTAGACGGACCTGGAAAGGAAAGGCTGAGAAGAAGCTAGCAGCGGCGCCGTCGCTGTGTTGGTACGTGTGCCGCGTTGCGTCTCGCGCTCGCTTCCACGCTGATGACGCATTAATGGCAGCTGTGCAAAAGATGAGGCGTGGGCGCAAGCAGTGGTGGCCACTGTGTGGCGCGGCAGCGTGACGGAGCCACCGCAACCGACGATCGAGCTGTACGCAATCCAGGGTAGTAGCGCCCAACGTAGAGAAGTGAAACTTGTGGCGTCCTGCTTTATTGCACCCTTCGTTTTTCTCCAATCTTTATCTTTACCTAATAATAAAGAGAATGGCCAGTACTCTGCGCCGGCGCACCGGCTTAAATTTGGGCCGGTCGGCCCGCAGTTGTCCGATATGCCTGCTAACAACCGTTCGATTAAAAGGCTAATCTTCGTCCTCGTTAACCACTCGCCCGCAGAAAAAAAAGAAAAGTCAACCGACACCGCGCGACGCCCCGGCCTCGAAACACCACCCGCACGTTCTTCGGCCGTCGCTCCCCTCGACGTCGGTCGCCTTCGCTTCCCTCGTCGCTGGTCGCCGTCGTCGCTGTCGGTTGGGGTCGTCGGCTTCGCGCATGTAGCAGCCTGCTTCCTATGGTTGCAGCTCCTCATGGC
Organism: Triticum dicoccoides; assembly: GCF_002162155.2. Classification (NCBI taxonomy): domain Eukaryota; kingdom Viridiplantae; phylum Streptophyta; class Magnoliopsida; order Poales; family Poaceae; genus Triticum; species Triticum dicoccoides. The sequence continues at coordinate 270,533,652 of NC_041389.1, forward strand.
GACGGCCGCAGCTCCGATGCGGCAGCTGCAGTCCAATGGCAGCCGGCCATCCTCGTCGCCGGTTACAGAATCAAAATGGCACAACCGCGTAGCATACAACCAAAAAAAGTGGTGGTGGCAAAAATCAGTGCCGATTCCAGCAAAACAAACATACTGTGGAAGCAAAAAAAAAATGGGACCCCGGCTCCGGCAAAAAACTCGCACGGGAGATGGAACCAAGAAAATACGAGCCGCCGGTTCCAGCAAAAACATCATATGGTGAAAGCAAAATCACACACTGGTTGTAGCAAAAATCAAGATGGTGGTAGCAAAGACTGGGTTGTTTCCAGCAAAATTCGAAGACGGTAGTAGCAAAAAATGGGGTTGGTTGTAGCAAAATACAAACTGGTTGCAGCACTACCGTCGGGCCATGGTCACCACCATCAGGCCGTGGTCACCACCGCCGTGGTATGGCCCCACTGGTTGTAGCAAATCCCGTTGCCGGTGGTAGCTTTCCCGGTGCCGGCTGCAGCAAAATCGCAGCACCGATGTCGCCGCCACAAATCACCGTCGCCTCCCTTGTAACAAATCCGGCCATCGGTTGTAGCATGGCCGGTTACTGGTTGTAGCACGCCGTGCAGCCGCGGAGCTGCGAGTACGCCCTGACCGTGGCCGGAGATGGACGAGAAGGGAAGTGGTGGACAACCATCGTCAGTCTGCGTCCGTCATCGCTGACTTGGTTCCCCACAGCAGTTCCTGGGGTGCGCGTGGGCCTGGGCAGCAGCAATTTCATGGGGCGGTGGCCATGACCCGCGTGAGCCGGCCGGAGATGCGAGACGGTGAGATAGAGATGTGGGGGATTGGTGGCTGGGGTGCTCCAAGTGAGGATAAGGAAGAAGAATGAGCGGTTGGTGGGCCTTACTGGTTACGTGGCTTGTACTAGAGACATGCGCGTAGCGCGCGAGCCAGCGCGACCGGCCGAAAGCTTCGGCCGGTCTGCCGGCACTAAACGTTTCCCAAAGAGAATTGGGTTTCTGTTCGTACGTCATGCTTTCTTGCAAAAAAGCCCTTGCAGTTTTCTGAAATCAACCCGCAGTACTACAGGAATCAAGTAAAAAAAACTCTCGTTGGTACGATTCCTCGCTCAAGACCGAGGCCACCGCCGGCGCCCTGCCCGGCCTCGCCGCCCCCGCGCGCGCCTGCCGCCCTGCGTTCCATTGGCCCACGCTCGCCCAGCTCTGCTCGCGCCGCCGCCGGCCACGCCCTCGCCGGCCTCCATGCCCGGCCTCGCCTGCGGTGTCGTGGCCTTGCAGGGCCTCGCCTGCGCCACTGCAGCCCTGCCCAGCCTGGCTCGGGTCCTTTCCCGGCCGCGCGCGCACCCGCCGCGCCGACCCGTGGTCCGAGGCCGACCCGTTGCAGGGCTACAAGGAGGTGCTCGCCGGCACTTGGCGGGGGGCCTGGAGGAGCGGCGGAGCTCGGCAAGGTAGGCAGCGGGAGGAAGGTGGCGCAGCTCGGCGCGGTCTGGACAAGCTCGACGAGAGGAAGCAGATGGGAGGCCGGAGGGAGAGAGAACGAAGCGGTGAGGTGCGGCGGTGGTCCTGCTGCTGCTCGCTGGTGGCTCACCGGCCATCGGCGCGAGGTGGGATCGGGTGCGCAGAGGCGTCTGGGATCGAGGGAGCTCTCCTCCCTCACGACTGGAGGCGCTTGGGGATACGCGAATGGGAGGGGATCGAGCTCCCAGGTGGTGGCGACTGCACGAGTTGCTAAAAAATAGGTAAGGTGGGGCTTGGTGGGGGAGGGAAGGAGGGGGCGGCTCAGCCATGGCAGCAAGCTACCGGAGAGATGGGGTCGGAGGAGCTGGCCATGGACAGGCCAGCGGCAGAGCGACGGGGCTCGACCAAAGCGAGCGCACCCATCCCGTCAGAGGCCAAGAGCAGGGAAAGGAAGCAGCAGGCTCCCCTGCACCGCCCTACTACAACGCGGCCTCACCACCATGCGTCGGCACACCTCCAGCTCAGCACGACACTGTCGAAGCTGCTGCTGCCTTCACCCAGGTCGTACACCTCGCGGCCACGCACTCGAAGGCAGGAGAGGGAGCCGCCATAGTAGGGAGGGGGGAGGTGTGGCGGAGGGGTAGGAAGAAGAGGGGAAGAAGGCTGTTGCTGCCTTCGCCCTGGCCGGACACCTCGCGGACGCGCACTCCTCGTGGAGTCGTGGTGGCGACTGAGGGAGCCGCCATGGCACAGGGAGGAGGGAGGTGTGGCGGAGGGGTAGGAGAAAGAGGGGAAGAAGAGGAAGGGAGAGCAGGAGTGGTGGAGGAGCAAGGCAACGAAGGAGCGCCATTAATTCGAAGTAGAGAGAGATGCGAGTCGGGTGGGTGGGTGAGAGAGAGATCCAGATGGATGGGACGGAGGCAGCAGCGAGCTAGCGACGGGTTTGGTGGCAGCAACGAGCCAGCGACTGTGCTGACTCATGGCTGTGCGTGTTGTATGCGTGGCTGGCATGCGGAGGCGCCGGAGGCATTGTCCAGTCAATGTGGTGTGTGACGTGTGTTGTGTGTGTGTTGTATGTGGTGTGTGACGTCTAGATTATTAGCCGTCTGCGTGCGTGCCGTGCGTCTCCGGCGCGGCGTCCGTTCGGCATAGGAAGACGGCAAATCGCTGGCTGTAACTTTGAATATGATCCAAAGAAAAGCATATATCACAGAATCATTGAAATTCAACATTTTGATACGAATCCCTCAATCAAAGAAAAAAAATCATGTTCATGTGAAAAACTCAAAATTGAACCATAAGCCCATAATACGTGTAGACTGGTCGGCACCCGTCATTGACGCTTCTTTCTCGACGTCGCTAGGCAGAAGCCCGTCTTGCTCGATCCGCTGGTGCCCTTAGACATCAGCCTCAAATATCGCCATGTCCCGCGTGGATCTATATCTTCCCCTCATTCTATCCTTGACGAGCTTTTTATCTCCCTTGATGTGTCGTGACCCAGTTCCTCAACTCTGACCAAATTCATGGCAATAGGCTACATAGCGACATGCTTTGTGCCAAAACAAGTAGGAATATGAGGCAAGGTGTATAGACAGGTGCAGGAAGTAGCTCGCTGTGGGTGTCCTCAATTCCAACTTGACAAATTAGTTTTAAAGTTTTAAATATTTCCTTGCGCGCATGCGGTGACATTTCTGCAGGTGGGGTGGTGTGCTCATTGTCATGGAATTGACCATGTTTGGACACATTGTGAGTTGGACACCATGGGCATCATAGGATAGGGTAGAAAGAAGGATAAGAGGCGAGTACTATCTACATTGAAATAGAGGATATAGACCTGTTGGGAGTCTTGAGCTATGTTCATTGCGTCAGTTAAACTTCTGATGAACTATTTTCGTGACGATGATGCTTATGATTATATTAATGAAAACTTTGTTTATCGAATATGTTCAAGTTTTTCAGGTTTCAAAGCACATATTTATTTATTTACTTCCACGCATGCACCCTGGGTCACCTAGCGCCATCAGTGATGGTGGCGAGGAGAAGTGGCAACATGGATGGATCACTAGGAGCATGTGAGAATTATTTCTCCCGTTGCAACGCACGGGCATTTTTGCTAGTATACACTAATGTGCGTATCATAGTATAAAGAAGGATCAAGGAAGGCATCTGTTCACATAGTTCGTTACATTACATTACATCACCGTGGTGTCTATCGAGCGATGGCAGAAAAGGGGAGGGCGACCGCGCCCTCGCCACCGTCACCACCTGATCCGCTTCCTGGACCACGGAGGTCGCTAGGATCCGGTGGATCGGGGCCACGGCTGCCTTCTGACCATGTGGATGGTGGTGGGGCGCCGGATGGGCTGTTGCCGCCGCCAGCGGAGCTGCCGCCGCAGAGGTGGCAGATCTTGTTCGTGCTCATCGGCGGTGGTGGAGATCGGGCCGTGGGATTCCTTTATTTCAACCCTAATCCGCACTCCAGATGAATGTCGGTGAGGGATCTAGAGGACGACATTCTTGCCGGTCGGTACCGGGGCGGATGAGGAGATCGATGAGGGTAAGTGTCTCATCGTAGAAATTTTCGAAGTTTATGTTGGATGTCAATTTTTGGAGATGCAGCAGCGAGAGGAGTCTCCGACAGCGTGTGTTGATCTCATGTCGGACACTCCGGAGAAGAGTCCGGCCAGGGTGTGTGTGTGTGTGGGGGGGGGGAGTTTTGAGTCCTTGTGGACGGTCACGAAGATGATGACTCGTCGCTGGCGGCCATGGATTCGGAAGTTGCGCCGCCGGTCTCATCGCGGATATCGGTGTCGCCCTCGTCTGATTTTCTACAGGGTGGAAGATCATATTTGCTTACAGGAAAATTCGTCCCCCCCCCTCGCCGGACCACACCCAAGCGACCAACGGCGCCGCTGGTTTGGCCGTGGAAAGGCCCTCTGCCGAAGGTAAGTCCTACTACGGTTACTTTGTCGGATTTTCTGTCGGAGTCTTGGACGCTAGTCACGAGAAAGAAGAAGAAGAAGGGCCGTGCGGCAGTGCAGCTGCCGGCGCCGCTGGTCACCGGAGTCGCTGAGATCTAGGCAGCTAGGCATTTTTGTTTGAATGAGTTGTTGGGCCAGGATGGGCCGACAACAACTCTTCCGGCCTTGGACTCACCTAGAACTAGGTATATGGCCCAGGGTGAGGCCCAAGCCGCCGAGCCCGTGCATGAATCGCGTCCGGAGCAGAACGTAGACGACGTGTGGTGTATATCTCTACGTGCGAGTCCGGCGGCTAGGGTTCGCTGATTCCGTCGCCCGAGGTTCCCAGCTCTTTGCTCCAGACGTGCCGCCAGGATCCGCCATTGCCTGTGGTTGCCATGGCCGGCCGTGGCGAGCAGCCGTGCCCTTCACCTCCTCCTGGTGCGCCGCCACCGCCTCGGGGTGGAGGAGCTCCCCGTCCCACCCCGACTCATACCTCTGCCCCAGAGGCACTGGCTGCTGGCCGCGGTGCATAGAGGCCCGTTCCCCAGGCTAGGGACGAGCGGGCGGACGTGGTCGCTCCAGCCGCGGGTCGTGGTCGCGGGGCTGGCTAGTGGCCAGCTGGCTTCGACACTGATCGGAACCCGCCTCGACGACGGTGGGGTGATGATGGTTACATCGCCTATGGCAAGGGTCAGCACAGCGGCTCTTTATCTTCGGGTGGGGGCCGAGGATATGCCTGGCAGGGTGATGGTGTTTTCGGCCACGGTTTCAATGGACCACCGGGGGACTACCGTGAGGCTGTTGCGGAAGGCTTTAACGGACCTCCGGGCGGGTTTGTTGAAGGGGCATCGGGCCCTAACTATCGAAACCGCGGGAAGAACCATGGTGGGAGGGGAGTGTGTAGGCGACCTCCTCCTCCGCGTCGCCTCCGCCACCGACTGGGGTGAACCCCGAGGTACCGCCCAGGGGGACGACGGAGGTGACTTCTGAGGGGCTCGATGCTGTGGCTATGGAGGCGGTTCGGGCTCTTGCCACAGAGGAGGTTCCCAAGCTGAATGCTGCTAAGGCCTGGGCGTCGGCGAAGGACAAAGTTGTGGACAAGCCAGCCGGAGACCGAGTGTCCGAATGGGCTCGGAAGAAGGAGAAAATAACTTGTTACCGATGCGGCATGACGGGTCATTTTGTGGCTGAATGTACCGCTGAGATGTGTGACACGTGTCAGAAGCCCAAGCATGAGTCGGGGGAATGCCCGGAACTGATGGGGCCCATGCCAGTGGTCGCAATGTATGGTGTCTGTTGCGCCGATCTCATGTTCTTTGAGTCACCTTCTGTTGAAACAAAAGCACCAGCGACGGAGGTCTCGCTCACGAGTATTGTTATGGTGACGCATGGGACTCTGTCCGAGGCTCAGATTGTGCAACATCTGAGTTAGTTCTAGGAAAGTTTTAGTGGGTTCTTATGAAGCTTGAGGGCCAGACTTAAAAGTAGATTTTCCATCTTTGGACGACCTTACTAAGACCCTCAAGTTTGGCATGTGCAGAGTGGCGAGCACTAACTGCATCATGGAGTTTGCTCCTTGGAAAAAGAAGGAGCCACAAGGAACACCACTTCCTCAGATTTGGGTTCGTTTTAAGGGGGCTCCGCCTAAGCCTCTGCAGAACACTCAGATCACCTGGAGTCTAGGGTTGCTTATTGGTAAGACTAAGAAGGTGGATATGTCCTTCACCCGCGCAAATGATGTGGCACGTCTACTGGTGAGCGTCCTGGTCATTGAGCTTGTTCCTGATGCTGTGAGATGGCTTCACACCGGTTTGATCTATGAGCTGGAGATAGAGATTGAGAGTCCCTCGCTGTTTGAGTCGACGGATGTGATCTCAGTTATGGATATGACCGAGGGGGATGATGGTAAGGGTTCGCGAGATTTGGACGCGAATGGTTCGGCCCACGGTGGGTCTAACGAGACTGTGGGCTGGACGGCTCAATCAACGGGGGGTTCTGGGAGAAAGGGGGAGGCGCCCCTTGCAGCCCCTATGAACTCCCTAAGGTTCGGCTCCTTCGGTGCGGCGTCGGCCCCCAGCCGATTGTGGGGACACAGGGCTGACATGGATGACCCGGTGGAATAGGAGTTACCACCGCCATTATCTCCATTGGCCTTGCCTACCGCTCCATCTGTGGCCAAGGGGGTGTAAGGGGGGTGACCGCTCCTGCCTGGCCTTCTTCGTCTCGTCGGCTTCTGCTTGAGGGTGCGGTGGGGGACAATAGGCAGGCGTCCTTGTCCATCCCTACCTGCCCGCATTACCCTGGGCCGGTGCCATCACCGGAGGAGTTTTGGGGGGTTTGGTTTCGGCAAAGAGGGCGGCCTCACTTGGGGGTCATTCGCCCATCATGGGTATGCATCGGTCGAGGACTCCCGATTGCACCCCGCGCGCGACTCCGAGGGGGTCTCCGGTGCCCGAGTGCTTGACTCCGAGGGGGTCTTCGGTGCCCGAGCGCTTGACTCCGAGGGGGTTTCCGGCGCTCGCGCTTGTGGAGGTGGGGGCGGTTTCTCCAGTAGGGCAGATGGCAGGCAGCGATAGCCCGACTGGCTCGATGGACATAGGTCTGGTTGGGGGTTGGGCAGGAGGCCTTACCCCGAGCGGGCCTTCACGGGACGAGATCGTCGCCTTCGGAGGGACCCCGGATCCCAAGTCTGAAGGTCGACGGATGAGCAGCCATCTCCAGGATCAGCCTGACGTTGATGACCTGCAGCTGGGGCGCGCCATGCGAGTGTACAAGCTTCATGACATTGAGGTCACTATAGGTATGTCAGTCAGTACTTCGAATTCCATTTTGCATTTTTCTGAGGTCGATATTATGAATAATGCAAATCAGTTGGGAGTTTTGCTAGGTAGTAATGGAAAAGAAATTGCTAAACTTGTTAATGACCTACTTGATCTTGAGGCGGAGCGAGCCATGGAGATGATTATAAACTTAGCGGCTGTTAAACCTTTAAATGACTCAGAAATTGATGCATTAGGTGTGAGGGTTCTTGATAGTCTTTGTGAGGACCTTGCACCTTCTCCCGCTCGGTTTGAGGAGGACGAGAGTGTTGAATCTCAGGAGGTTTCAACTCCTGTCGATCCAGAGGCATGTAAGCTCACTGAGCTTGGTTGTATGGACCGACTTGATGACCAAAACAAGCCTAAGAGCAAGTGGAACCAGAATATTTATCCGGCTTCAGCTGTACGTAGAAGTGCTAGGATCCGGATGGCAAAAAAAATTCTATGATGAAAAATGAAATGAATCTTTTAGAATAGCAGAGGTCTGACACACTTGGCTAAACGAAGGTTTCTGGCGGATGCATCTATAGAGCACAAGTTAGATTTCATAGCCCTCTCTGAAACTGGTAGAGATAATTTTACCTCTCAGTTTCTTGGCACCTTATCTGGAGGAGTTGATTTTGATTGGCATTGCTTACCCCCAAGTGGAAGATCCGGTAGGATTTTATTTGGGGTCAAGTGCAAAACTTTGGAGGTTCGGAACGTTGGTCTGGGAGAATTTGCGGTTAAATTTCGGGTTAGGTCAAAGGTTGATGGGTTCCAGTGGGCACTGGTGGCAGTGTATGGAGCTGTGCAGCCTAAGCTAAAGCCAGATTTTCTGGTTGACCTAGTTCGTATTTGCGGAGATGAACGGCTCCCACTTCTGGTTGGGGGTGATTTTAACATTATAAGAAGGTGAGATGAAAAGAACAATGATAACTTTGACGGCAGATGGTCGTTTATGTTTAACACTATTATTGAAAATCTGGATCTCAGGGAGATCAAGCTTTTCGGTAGAAAATTTACTTGGGCCAACACACTGCCAAATCCAACTTATGAGAAGTTGGATCGTGTTCTCGCCAGTGTGGATTGGGAGCAGAAGTTTCCGCTGGTGATGGTCTAGGCGTTGTCGCAAGTGAACTCTGATCATACCCCACTTCTTGTCGACTCTGGGGAGGCGACTCATGTGGGGAATAAAAAATCTTCTCTTTTGAATTAGCATGGTTTGAGAGAGAAGGTTTCTTGGATCTGGTTGCATGGGAGTGGGCAAATGATTCAGGAGGGAGATCGAAAGTAGATAAATGGCAGAATAAGATTAGACACTTAAGACAGTTCCTTCGCGGTTGGGCCAAACATTTGAGTGGTGTCTATAAGGTCGAAAAGGAAAGGATCCTTAACCTTATAGATGCCTTAGATTTAAAGGCCGAGTCCTCCATTTTAGATACCAGAGAGCTGGAGGCTAAAGTGGAGGTGGAGCTGAGACTAAAAGAATTGATGCGAGAGGAAGAATTGAAGTGGGCACTTAGAGATAAATTGCGAAAAGTCATTCAAGGGGACTATAACACGCAATTCTTTCATATGATTGCGAATGGCAAGCATCGCAAGAAGAAATTTTTTCAGCTCGAGCAAGATGAGGGGACGATTTTGGGTCAGGAGAACCTACAAGTATACATTACCAATTATTGCAAGTAGTTGTTTGGGGCTCCTGAGGATAGTTTTGTGTCCTTAGATGAGTCGAGGGTTGAGGATGAAGGAAATATGCCCTATAGGCAATAATAAAGTTATTATTTATTTCCTTATATCCTCATAAAAGTTTATTATTCATGCTAGAATTGTATTAACCGGAAACATGATACATGTGTGAATACATAGACAAACATATTGTTGGGGAACGTTACAGAAAATAAAAAATTTCTACGCTTCACCAAGATCAATCTATGGAGTCATCTAGCAATGAGAGAGAGGAGTGCATCTACATACCCTTGTAGGTCACACGCGGAAGCGTTCAAGAGAACGGGGTTGAGGGAGTCGTACTCGTCGTGATCCAAATCACCGAAGATCCTAGTGCCGAACGGACGACACCTCCACGTTCAACACATGTACGGTTGGGGAAGACGTCTCCTCCTTCTTGATCTAGCAAGGGGGAGGGAGAGGTTGATGGAGATCCAGCAGCACGACGGCGTGGTGGTGGAAGTAGCGGTGATCTCGGCAGGGCTTCGCCAAGCTCAGCGAGAGGGAGAGGTGTTATGGAGGGAGAGGGAGGCGCCAGGAGCAGGGGTGCGCAGCCCTCCCTCCCCCCTCTTTATATAGGGGCCCTGGGGGGGCGCCCGCCCCCTAGAGATTGAATCTCAGGGGGGGGGGGCGGCCAAGGGGGGGACTTGCCCCCCAAGCCAAGTGGGGCGCCCCCCACCCCTAGGGTTTCCAACCCTAGGCGCAGGGGGAGGCCCAAGGGGGCGCACCAGCCCACCAGGGGCTGGTTCCCCTCCCACTTCAGCCCATGTGTCCCTCCGGGATAGGTGGCCCCACCCGGTGGACCCCCGGGACCCTTCCGGTGGTCCCGGTACAATACCGGTGACCCCGAAACTTTCCCGGTGGCCGAAATTGGACTTCCTATATATAAATCTTCACCTCTGGACCATTCTAGAACTCCTCGTGACGTGCGGGATCTCATCCGGGACTCTGAACAACTTTCGGGTTACCACATACTAATATCTCTACAACCCTAGCGTCACCGAACCTTAAGTGTATAGACCCTAAGGGTTCGGGAGACACGCAGACATGACCGAGACGACTCTCCGGCCAATAACCAACAGCGGGATCTGGATACCCATGTTGGCTCCCACATGTTCCACGATGATCTCATCGAATGAACCACGATGTCGAGGATTCAAGTAATCCCATATACAATTCCCTTTGTCAATCGGTACGTTACTTGCCGGAGATTCGATCGTCGGTATCCCAATACCTCGATCAATCTCGTTACCGGCAAGTCACTTTACTCGTACCGTAATGCCCGATCCCATGACCAAACACTTGGTCACATTGAGCTCATTATGATGATGCATTACCGAGTGGGCCCAAAGATACCTCTCCGTCATACGGAGTGACAAATCCCAGTCTCGATCCATGTCAACCCAACAGACACTTTCGGGGATACCTGTAGTATACCTTTATAGTCACCCAGTTACGTTGTGACGTTTGCTACACCCAAAGCACTCCTACGACATCCGGGAGTTACATGATCTCATGGTCTAAGGAAATGATACTTGACATTGGAAAAGCTCTAGCAAACGAACTACACGATCTTGTGCTATGCTTAGGATTGGGTCTTGTCCATCACATCATTCTCCTAATGATGTGATCCCGTTATCAATGACATCCAATGTCCATAGTCAGGAAACCATGACTATCTGTTGATCAACGAGCTAGTCAACTAGAGGCTCACTAGGGACATGTTATGGTCTATGTATTCACACATGTATTATGATTTCCGGATAACACAATTATAGCATGAATAATAGACAATTATCATGAACAAGGAAATATAATAATAATAATTTTATTATTGCCTCTAGGGTATATTTCCAACAGTCTCCCACTTGCACTAGAGTCAATAATCTAGTTACATTGTGATCAATCGAACATCCATAGAGTTCTGGTGTTGATCATGTTTTGCTCGCGGAAGAGGTTTAGTCAACGGATCTGTGACATTCAGATCCGTATGCACTTTGCAAATATCTATGTCTCTATCTTGAACATTTTCACGAATGGAGTTGAAGCGACGCTTGATGTGCTTGGTCTTCTTGTGAAACCTGGGCTCCTTGGCAAGGGCAATAGCTCCAGTGTTGTCACAGAAGAGAGTGATCGGCCCCGACGCATTGGGTATGACTCCTAGGTCGGTGATGAACTCCTTCATCCAGATTGCTTCATGCGCTGCCTCCGAGGCTGCCATGTACTCCGCTTCACATGTGGATCCTGCCATGACGCTTTGCTTGCAATTGCACCAGCTTACCGCCCCACCATTCAAAATATACACGTATCTGGTTTGTGACTTAGAGTCATCCAGATCTGTGTCGAAGCTAGCGTCGCCGTAACCCTTTACGACGAGCTCTTCGTCACCTCCATATACGAGAAACATATCCTTAGTCCTTTTCAGGTACTTCAGGATATTCTTGACCACTGTCCAGTGTTCCATGCCGGGATTACTTTGGTACCTTCCTACCAAACTTACGGCAAGGTTTACATCAGGTCTGGTACACAGCATGCATACATGATAGACCCTATGGCCGAGGCATAGGGGACGACACCCATCTTTTCTCTATCTTCTGCCGTGGTCGGACATTGAGCCGAGCTCAATTTCACACCTTGCAACACAGGCAAGAACCCCTTCTTGGACTGATCCATATTGAACTTCTTCAATATCTTATCAAGGTACGTGCTTTGTGAAAGACCTATGAGGCGTCTCGATCTATCTCTATAGATCTTGATGCCTAATATGTAAGCAGGTTCTCCAAGGTCCATCATTGAAAAACACTTATTCAAGTAGGCCTTAATGCTGTCCAAAAGTTCTATATCATTTCCCATCAAAAGTATGTCATCCACATATAATATGAGAAATGCTACAGAGCTCCCACTCACTTTCTTGTAAACGCAGGCTTCTCCATAAGTCTGCATAAACCCAAACGCTTTGATCATTTCATTAAAGCAAATGTTCTAACTCCGAGATGCTTGCACCAGCCCATAGATGGAGCGCTGGAGCTTGCATACCTTGTTAGCATTCTTAGGATAGACAAAACCCTCCGGCTGCATCATATACAATTTTTCCTTAAGATAGCCGTTAAGGAATGCCGTTTTGACGTCCATTTGCCATATCTCATAATTATAGTATGTGGCAATTGCTAACATGATTCGGACGGACTTCAACTTCGCTACGGGAGAGAAAGTCTCATCGTAGTCAACCCCTTGAACTTGTCGATAACCCTTAGCGACAAGTCGAGCTTTATAGATGGTAACATTACCATCCGCGTCCGTCTTCTTCTTAAAGATCCATTTGTTTTCTATCGCTCGCCGATCATCGGGCAAGTCTGGCAAAGTCCACACTTTGTTTTCATACATGGATCCTATCTCGGATTGCATGGCTTCAAGCCATTTGTTGGAATCTGGGCCCGCCATTGCTTCTTCATAGTTCAAAGGTTCACCGTTGTCTAACAATATGATTTCCAGGACAGGGTTGCCATACCACTCTGGTGTGGAACGTGTCCTTGTGGACCTACGAAGTTCAGTAGTAACTTGATCCTAAGTACCTTGATCATCATCATTAATTTCCTCTCTAGTCGGTGCAGGCACCACAGGAACATCTTCCCGAGCTGCGCTACTTACCGGTTCAAGAGGTAGTACTTCATCAAGTTCCACTTTCCTCCCACTTACTTCTTTCGAGAGAAACTCTTTCTCCAGAAAGGAACTGTTCTTGGCAACAAAGATCTTGCCTTCGTATCTGAGGTAGAAGGTATACCCAATGGTTTCCTTAGGGTATCCTATGAAGACGCATTTTTTCAACTTGGGTTCGAGCTTTTCAGGTTGAAGTTTCTTGACATAAGCACCGCATCCCCAAACTTTTAGAAATGACAGCTTAGGTTTCTTCCCAAACCATAATTCATACGGCGTCGTCTCAATGGATTTAGACGGTGCCCTATTTAAAGTGAATGTAGCTGTCTCTAGAGCGTATCCCCAAAATGATAGCGGTAAATCGATGAGTGACATCATAGATTGCACCATATCCAATAGAGTGCGATTACGATGTTCGGACACACCGTTATGCTAAGGTGTTCCAGGCGGCGTGAGTTGTGAAACGATTCCACATTTCTTTAAGTGCGTACCAAATTCATGACTTAAATATTCTCCCCCACAATCTGATCATAAGAATTTTATCTTTCGGTCACGTTGATTCTCTACCTCATTCTGAAATTCCTTGAACTTTTCAAAGGTCTCAGACTTGTGTTTAATCAAGTAGACATACCCATATCTACTCAAGTCGTCAGTGAGAGTGAGAACATAACGATATACTCCGCGAGCCTCAATGCTCATTGGACCGCACACACTAGTATGTATGATTTCCAATAAGTTGGTTGCTCGCTCCATTGTTCCGGAGAACGGAGTCTTGGTCATTTTGCCCATAAGGCATGGTTCGCATGTGTCAAATGATTCGTAATCAAGAGACTCCAAAAGTCCATATGCATGGAGCTTCTTCATGCGTTTGACACCAATGTGACCAAGGCGGCAATGCCACAAGTATGTGGGACTATCGTTATCAACTTTACATCTTTTGGTATCCACACTATGAATATGTGTAACATCACATTCGAGATTCATTAAGAATAAACCATTGACCAGCGGGGCATGACCATAAAACATATCTCTCATATAAATAGAACAACCATTATTCTTGGATTTAAATGAGTAGCCATCTCATATTAAACGAGATCCAAATACAATGTTCATGCTCAAAGCTGGCACTAAATAACAATTATTGAGGTTTAAAACTAATCCCGTAGGTAAATGTAGAGGTAGCGTGCCGACGGCAATCACATCGACCTTGGAACCATTCCCGACGCGCATCGTCACCTCGTCCTTCGCTAGTCTCCGCTTATTCCACAACTCCTGTTTTGAGTTACAAATATGAGCAACCGCACCGGTATCAAATACCCAGGAGCTACTACGAGTACTGGTAAGGTACACATCAATTACATGTATATCACATATACCTTTAGTGTTGCCGGCCTTCTTGTCCGCTAAGTATTTGGGGCAGTTCCGCTTCCAGTGTCCCCTTCCCTTGCAATAAAAGCACTCAGTCTCAGGTTTGGGTCCATTCTTTGGCTTCTTCCCGGCAACTGGCTTACCGGGCGCGGCAACTCCCTTGCCGTCATTCTTGAAGTTCTTCTTACCCTTGCCTTTCTTGAAACTAGTGGTTTTATTGACCACCAACACTTGATGTTCCTTTTTGATTTCCACCTCCGCTGATTTCAGCATTGAAAATACTTCAGGAATAGTTTTCACCATCCCTTGCATATTGTAGTTCATCACAAAGCTCTTGTAGCTAGGTGGGAGCGACTGAAGGATTCTGTCAATGACCGCCTCGTCCGGGAGGTTAATGTCCAGCTGGGACAAGCGGTTGTGCAACCCAGACATTTTGAGTATGTGCTCACTGACAGAACTATTTTCCTCCATCTTACAACTATAGAACTTGTCGGAGACTTCATATCTCTCGACCCGGGCATGAGCTTGGAAAACCATTTTCAGCTCTTCGAACATCTCATATGCTTCGTGTTGCTCAAAACGCTTTTGGAGCCCCAGTTCTAAGCTGTAAAGCATACCGCACTGAACGAGGGAGTAATCATCAGCACGTGACTGCCAAGCATTCATAACGTCTTGGTTCTCTGGGATGGGTGCTTCACCTAGCGGTGCTTCTAGGACATATGCTTTCTTGGCAGCTATGAGGATGATCCTCAGGTTCCGTACATAGTCCGTATAGTTGCTGCCATCATCTTTCAGCTTGGTTTTCTCTAGGAACGCGTTGAAGTTGAGGTTGACATGAGCGTTGGCCATTTGATCTACAAGACATTTTGCAAAGGTTTTTAGACTAAGTTCATGATAATTAAGTTCATCTAATCAAATTATTTAATGAACTCCCACTCAGATTAGACATCCCTCTAGTCATCTAAGTGATACATGATCCGAATCAACTAGACTGTGTTCGATCATCACGTGAGACGGACTAGTCATCATCGGTGAACATCTCCATATTGATCGTATCTTCCATACAACTCATGTTCGACCTTTCGGTCTCTTGTGTTCCGAGGCCATGTCTGTACATGCTAGGCTCGTCAAGTCAACCTAAGTGTTTTGCATGTGTAAATCTGGCTTACACCCATTGTATGTGAACGTTAGAATCTATCACACCCGATCATCATGTGGTGCTTCGAGACAACGAACTTCCGCAACGGCGCACAGTTAGGGGGAACACTTTCTTGAAATTATTATAAGGGATTATCTTATTTACTACCGTCGTACTAAGCAAATAAGAAGCAAAACATGATAAACATCACATGCAATCAAATAGTGACATGATATGGCCAATATCATTTTGCTCCTTTTGATCTCCATCTTCGGGGCGCCATGATCATCATCGTCACCGGCATGACACCATAATCTCCATCATCGTGTCTTCATGAAGTTGTCACACCAACGATTACTTCTACTTCTATGGCTAACGTGTTTAGCAATAAACTAAAGTAATTTACATGGCGTTATTCAATGACACGCAGGTCATACAAAAAATAAAGACAACTCCTATGGCTCATGCCGGTTGTCATACTCATCGACATGCAAGTCATGATTCCTATTACAAGAACATGATCAATCTCATACATCACATATAATTCATTCATCACATCCTTTTGGCCATATCACATTACAAGGCATATGCTGTAAAAACAAGTTAGACGTCCTCTAATTGTTGTTGCATGTTTTCACGTGGCTGAAGTAGGGTTCTAGCAAGAACGTTTCTTACCTACGCTAAAACCACAACGTGATATGCCAATTTCTATTTGCCCTTCATAAGGACCCTTTTCATCGAATCTGATCCGACTAAAGTGGGAGAGACAGACACCCGCTAGCCACCTTATGCAACTAGTGCATGTCAGTCGGTGGAACCTGTCTCACGTAAGCATACGTGTAAGGTCGGTCCAGGCCGCTTCATCCCACGATGCCACCGAAACAAGATAAGACTAGTAGTGGAAAGAAAATTGACAACATCTACGCCCACAACAAGATTGTGTTCTACTCGTGCATAGAAACTACGCATAGACCTAGCTCAAGATGCCACTGTTGGGGAACGTTGCAGAAAATAAAAAATTTCTACGCTTCACCAAGATCAATCTATGGAGTCATCTAGCAACGAGAGAGAGGAGTGCATCTACATACCCTTGTAGATCACGCGCGGAAGCGTTCAAGAGAACGGGGTTGAGGGAGTCGTACTCGTCGTGATCCAAATCACCGAAGATCTTAGTGCCGAACGGACGGCACCTCCGTGTTCAACACACATACGGTTGGGGAAGACATCTCCTCCTTCTTTATCCATCAAGGGGGAGGGAGAGGTTGACGGAGATCTAGCAGCACGATAGTGTGGTGGTGGAAGTAGCGGCGATCTCGACAGGGCTTCGCCAAGCTCAGCGAGAGGGAGAGAAGTTACGGAGGGAGAGGGAGGCGCCAGGAGCAGGGGTG
>NC_041389.1:270550494-270619378 GCF_002162155.2 Triticum dicoccoides
CCCTCTTTATATAGGGGCCCTGGGGGGGGGGGGGCGGTCCCCTAGAGATTGAATCTCAAGAGGGGGGGCGACCAAGGGGGGACTTGCCCCCCAAGCCAAGTCGGGCGCCCCCACCCCTAGGGTTTCCAACCCTAGGCGCAGGGGGAGGCCCAAGGGGGAGCACCAGCCCACCAGGGGCTGGTTCCCCTCCCACTTCAGCCCATGTGGCCCTCCGAGATAGGTGGCCCCACCCAGTGGACCCCCGGGACCCTTTCGGTGATCCCGGTACAATACCGGTGACCCCGAAACTTTCCCGGTGGCCGAAACTAGACTTCATATATATAAATCTTCACCTCCAGACCATTCCGGAACTCCTCGTGATGTCCGGGATCTCATACGGGACTCCGAACAACTTTCGGGTTACCTCATACTAATATCTCTACAACCCTAGCGTCACAGAACCTTAAGTGTGTAGACCCTACGGGTTCGGGAGACACGCAGACATGACCGAGACGACTCTCCGGCCAATAACCAACAGCGGGATCTGGATACCCATGTTGGCTCCCACATGTTCCACGATGATCTCATTGAGTGAACCACGATGTCAAGGATTCAAGTGATCCCGTATACAATTCCCTTTGTCAATCGGTACGTTACTTGCCCGAGATTCGATCATCGGTATCTCGATACCTCGTTCAATCTCGTTAGCGGCAAGTCACTTTACTCGTACTGTAATGCATGATCCCGTGACCAAACACTTGGTCACATTGAGCTCATTATGATGATGCATTACCGAGTGGGCCCAGAGATACCTCTCCGTCATACGGAGTGACAAATCCCAGTCTCGATCCGTGTCAACCCAACAGATACTTTCGGGGATACCTATAGTATACCTTTATAGTCACCCAGTTACGTTGTGACGTTTGGTACAACCAAAGCACTCCTACGACATCCGGGAGTTACACGATCTCATGGTCTAAGGAAATGATACTTGACATTGGAAAAGCTCTAGCAAACGAACTACACAATCTTGTGCTATGCTTAGGATTGGGTCTTGTCCATCACATCATTCTCCTAATGATGTGATCCCTTTATCAATGACATCCAATGTCCATAGTCAGGAAACCATGACTATCTGTTGATCAACGAGCTAGTCAACTAGAGGCTCACTAGGGACATGTTATGGTCTATGTATTCACACATGTATTATGATTTCCGGATAACACAATTATAGCATGAATAATAGAAAATTATCATGAACAAGGAAATATAATAATAATCATTTTATTATTGCCTCTAGGGCATATTTCCAACACATATTGTCACTAGTATGCCTCTACTAGACTAGCTCATTAATCAAAGATGGTTATGTTTCCTAACCATAGACATGAGTTGTCATTTGATTAACGGGATCACATCGTTAGTAGAATGATGTGATTGACATGACCCATTCCGTTAGCTTAGCACTTGATCATTTAGTATGTTGCTATTGCTTTCTTCATGACTTATACATGTTCCTACAACTATGAGATTATGCAACTACCATTCACCGGAGGAACACTTTGTGTGCTACCAAACGTCACAACGTAACTAGGTGATTATAAAGGAGCTCTACAGGTGTCTCCAAAGGTACATGTTGAGTTGGCGTATTTCGAGATTAGGTTTTGTCACTCCGATTGTCGGAGAGGTATCTCTGGGCACTCTCGATAATGCACATTACTATAAGCCTTGCAAGCAATGTAGCTAATGAGTTAGTTATGGAATGATGCATTACATAACGAGTAAAGAGACTTGCCGGTAGCGAGATTGAACTAGGTATTGAGATACCGACAATCGAATCTCAGGCAAGTAACATACCGATGACAAAGGGAAGCGTTTGACCGATAAAGATCTTCGTAGAATATGTAGGAGCCAATATGAGCATCCAGGTTCCGCTATTGGTTATTGACCGAAAATGTGTTTCGGTCATGTCTACATAGTTCTCGAACCCGTAGGGTCCACATGCTTAAGGTTTCGATGACAATTTTATTACGAGTTTATGATTTTGGATGTACCGAAGGAGTTCGGAGTCCCGGATGAGACCGGGGACATGACGAGGAGTCTCGAAATGGTCGAGACATAAAGATCGATATATTGGACGACTATATTCGGAGATCGGAAAGGTTCCGAGTGGTTCGGGTATTTTTCGGAGTACCGGGGAGTTACGGGAATACAGGGGAAGGAGTATATGGGCCTTATTGGGCTTTAGGGGAGAGAGAGAGGCAGGCCGCGCGCCCCCCCAATGACTAGTCCGAATTGGACTAGGGGGAGGGGCGGCGCCCCCTCCTTCCTTCTCTTCCCTCTCCCCCTTCCTTGTCTCCTACTCCTACTACATGGAAGGGGAGAAATCCTACTCCCGGTGGGAGTAGGACTCCTCCAGGGCGCGCCATAGGGGCCGGCCCTCTCGCCCTCCTCCACTCCTTTATATACGGGGGCAGGGGGACACCTCTAGACAGAACAACAATTGATATCTTGATCTCTTAGCCGTGTGCGGTGCCCCCCTCCACCATAGCCCTCCTCAATAATATTGTAGCGGTGCTTAGGCGAAGCCCTGCGACGGTAGAACATCAAGATCGTCATCACGCCGTCGTGCTGACGGAACTCTCCCTCGACACTCGGCTAGATCGGAGTTCGAGGGACGTCGTCGAGCTGAACGTGTGCTAGAACTCGGAGGTGCCGTAGTTTCGGTGCTTGATCGGTCGGGCCGTGAAGACGCTTTCGGTCTACAAGGGTACGTGGACAACACTCTCCCCTCTCGTGGCTATGCATCACCATGATCTTGCGTGTGCGTAGGATTTTTTTTGAAATTACTACGTTCCCCAACAGTGGCATCCGAGCCAGGTTTTATGCGTAGATGTTATATGCACGAGTAGAACACAAGTGAGTTGTGGGCGATACAAGTCATACTGCTTACCAGCATGTCATACTTTGGTTCGGCGGTATTGTTGGATGAAGTGGCCCGGACCGACATTACGCGTACGCTTACGCGAGACTGGTTCTACCGACGTGCTTTGCACACAGGTGGCTGGCGGGTGTCTGTTTCTCCAACTTTAGTTGAACCGAGTGTGGCTACGCCCGGTCCTTGCGAAGGTTAAAACAACACTAACTTGACGAACTATCGTTGTGGTTTTGATGCGTAGGTAAGAATTGTTCTTGCTCAGCCCGTAGCAGCCACGTAAAATTTGCAACAACAAAGTAGAGGATGTCTAACTTGTTTTTGCAGGGCATGTTGTGATGTGATATGGTCAAGACGCGATGCTATATTTTATTGTATGAGATGATCATGTTTTGTAACCGAGTTATTGGCAACTGTCAGGAGCCATATGGTTGTCGCTTTATTGTATGAAATGCAAGCGCCCTGTAATTGCTTTACTTTATCACTAAGCGGTAGCGATAGTCGTAGAAGCAATAGATGGCGTAATGACAATGATGCTACGATGGAGATCAAGGTGTCGCGCCGGTGACGATGGTGATCACGATGGTGCTTCGGAGATGGAGATCACAAGCACAAGATGATGATGGCCATATCATATCACTCATATTGATTGCATGTGATGTTTATCCTTTATGCATCTTATTTTGCTTTGATTGACGGTAGCATTATAAGATGATCTCTCACTAATTATCAAGAAGTGTTCTCCCTGAGTATGCACCATTGCGAAAGTTCTTCGTGCTGAGACACCACGTGATGATCGGGTGTGATAGGCTCTATGTTCAAATACAACGGGTGAAAAACAGTTGCACACGCGGAATACTCAGGTTAAACTTGACGAGCCTAGCATATACAGATATGTCCTCGGAACACGGAGACCGAAAGGTCGAACGTGAATCATATAGTAGATATGATCAACATAGTGATGTTCACCATTGAAAACTACTCCATCTCACGTGATGATCGGACATGGTTTAGTTGATTTGGATCATGTGATCACTTAGATGACCAGAGAGATGTCTGTCTAAGTGGGAGTTCTTAAGTAATATGATTAATTGAACTTAAATTTATCATGAACTTAGTCCTGATAGTATTTTACAAATTATGTTGTAGATCAATAGCTCGCGTTGTTGCTTTCATGTGTTTATTTTGATATGTTCCTAGAGAAAATTGTGTTGAAAGATGTTAGTAGCAATGATGCGGATTGGATCCGTGATCTGAGGTTTATCCTCATTGCTGCACAGAAGAATTGTGTCCTTGATGCACCGCTAGGTGACAGACCTATTGCAGGAGCAGATGCAGACGTTATGAACGTTTGGCTAGCTCAATATGATGACTACTTGATAGTTTAGTGCACCATGCTTAACGACTTAGAATCGGGACTTCAAAGATGTTTTGAACTTCATGGACCATATGAGATGTTCTAGGAGTTGAATTTAATATTTCAAGCAAATACCTGAGTTGAGAGATATGAAGTCTCCAACAAGATCTATAGCTAAAAGATGGAGGAGAATCGCTCAACTAGTGAGCATGTGCTCAGATTGTCTGGGTACTACAATCACTTGAATCAAGTGGGAGTTTATCTTCCAGATAAGATAGTGATTGACAGAGTTCTCTAGTCACCATCACCAAGTTGCTAGAACTTCGTGATGAACTATAGTATGCAAGGGATGACGAAAACGATTCCCGAGCTCTTCGTGATGTTGAAATGGATGAAGGTAGAAATCAAGAAAGAGCATCAAGTATTGATGATTGACAAGACCACTAGTTTCAAGAAAAGAGCAAAGGGAAAGAAAGGGAACTTCAAGTAGAATGACAAGCAAGTTGTCACTCCCGTGAAGAAGCCCAAAGCTGGCCAACTGAGTGCTTCTACTGCAAAGGAAATGGTCACTGGAAGTGGAACTACTCCAAATTTTTGGTGGATAAGAAGGATGGCAAAGTGAACAAGGGTATATTTGATATACAGGTTATTGATGTGTACCTTACTAGTGTTTATAGTAGCCCCTAAGTATTTGATACTTGTTTGGTTGCTAAGATTAGTAACTCGAAACAGGAGTTACAAAATAAATAGAGACTAGTTGAAGGGGAAGTGACGATGAGTGTTGGAAGAAGTTCCAAGATTGATATGATCATCATCGCACACTCCCTATACTTTCAGGATAAGTGTTAAACCTAAATAAATGTTATTTGGCATTTGTGTTGAGCATGAATATGATTTGATCATGTTTATTACAATACATTTATTCATTTAAAGGCAGAGAATAATTGTTGTTATGTTTACATGAATCAAACCTTCAATGGTCATACACCCAATGAAAATAGTTTGTTGGATCTCGATTGTAGTGATACATATATTCATAATATTGATGCCAAAAGATGCAAAGTTAATAATGATAGTGCAACTTATTTGTGGCACTGCCGTTTGGGTCACATCGGTGTAAAGCGCATGAAGAAACTCCATAAAGATGGATTTTCAGAATCACTTGGTTATGAATCATTTGATGCTTGCGAACCATGCCTTTTGGGCAAAATGACTAAAACTCCGTTCTCCGAAACAATGGAATGAGCTACTGACTTGTTGGAAATAATACATACTGATGTATGCAGACCAATGAGTATTAAGGCTCGTGGCGGGTATCATTATTTTCTGACCTTCACAGATGATTTGAGCAGATATGGGTATATCTACTTGATGAAACATAAGTTTGAAACAGTTGAAAGGTTCAAGAATTTCAGAGTGAAGTGGAAAATCATCGTAACAAGAAAATAAAGTTTCTATGATCTGATTGTGGAGATGAATATTTGAGTTACGAGTTTGGCCTTCAGTTAAAATAATGTGGAATAGTTTCACAAACTCATGCCACCTGGAACACCACAGCGTAACGGTGTGTTCGAACGTCATAACCGCACTTTATTTGATATGGTGCAATCAATGATGTCTCTTACCGATTTACCAATATCGTTTTGGGGTTATGCATTAGAGATAGCTGCATTCAGGTTAAAATAGGGCACCATCTAAATTCGTTGAGATAACACCGTATGAACTATGGTTTAGCAATAAACCTAAGCTGTCGTTTCTTAAAGTTTGAAGTTGCGATGCTTATGTGACAAGGTTTCAACCACATAAGCTCGAACCCAAATCGGAGAAATGTGTCTTCATAGGATACCCAAAGGAAACTATTGGGTACACCTTCTATCACAGATCTGAAGGCAAGACTTTTGTTGCTAAATTCGGATCCTTTCTAAAGAAGGAGTTTCTCTTGAAAGAAGTGAGTGGGAGGAAAGTAGAACTTGATGAGGTAACTGTACCTGCTCCCTTATTGGAAAGTAGTTCATCACAGGAACCGATTTCTGTGACGACTACACCAATTAGTGAGGAAGCTAATGATATTGATCATGAAACTTCAGATCAAGTTACTACCAAACCTCGTAGGTCAACCAGAGTAAGATCCGCACCAGAGTGGTACGGTAATCCTATTCTGGAGGTCATGTTACTTGACCATGGCGAACCTACAAACTATGAGGAAGCGATGATGAGCCCAGATTCCGCGAAATGGTTTGAGGCCATGAAATCTGAGATGGGATCCATGCATGAGAACAAAGTGTAGACTTTGGTGGACTTGCCCGATGATCGGCAAGCCCTAGAAAATAAATGGATCTACAAGAGGAAGACAGACGCTGATAGTAGTGTTACTATCTACAAAGCTCGACTTGTCGCAAAAGGTTTTTTGACAAGTTCTAGGTGTTGAATACAATGAGATTGTATCACTCGTATCGATGCTTAAGTCTGTCCGAATCATGTTAGCAATTGCCACATTTTATGAAATCTGGCAAATGGATGTCAAAACTGCATTCCTTAATGGATTTATTAAAGACGAGTTGTATGTGATGCAACCAGAAGGTTTTATCAATCCTAAAGGTGCTAACAAATTGTGCAAGCTCCAGCGATCCCTCTATGGACTGGTGCAAGCATCTCGGAGTTGGAACATACGCTTTGATGAGTTGATCAAAGCATATGGTTTTATACAGACTTTTGGAGAAGCCTGTATTTACAAGAAAGTGAGTGGGAGCTGTGTAACATTTCTAAAACTATATGTAGATGACATATTGTTAATTGGAAATGATATAGAAATTCTGGATAGCATAAAAGGATACTTGAGTAAGAGTTTTTCAAAGAAAGACCTCGGTGAAGCTGCTTACACATTGAGCATCAAGATCTATAGAGATAGATCAAGACGCTTGATAAGATTTTGTCAATGAGTCCATACCTTGATAAGATTTTGAAGTAGTTCAAAATGGAACAATCAAAGAAGGAGTTCTTGCCTGTGTTGCAAGGTGTGAAGTTGAATAAGACTCAAAACCCGATCATGGCAGAAAATAGAAAGATAATGAAAAATCATTCCCTATGCCTCAGTCATAGGTTCTATAAAGTATGCTATGTTGTGTACCAGACCTATTGTATGTCTTGCTCTGAGTTTGGCAAGGGAGTACAATTTTGATCTAAGATTAGATCACCAGACAGCGTCAAGAATATCCTTAGTGAGGACTAAGGAAATATTTCTCGATTATGGAGGTGATAAAAGAGCTCATTGTAAAAGTTACATCGATGCAAACTTTTTACACCGATCCAGATGACTCTAAGTCTCAATATGGATACATATTGAAAGTGGGAGCAATTAGCTAGAGTAGCTCCATGCAGAGCATTGTAGACATAGAAAATTTGCAAAGTACATACAACTCTAAATGTGACAGACCCGTTTACTAAGCTTCTCTCACGAGCAAAACATGATCATAACTTAGTACTCTTTGGGTGTTAATCACATAGCAATGTGAACTAGATATTGACTCTAGTAAACCTTTGGGTGTTGGCCACATGACAATGTGAACTATGGGTGTTAATCACATGCAGATGTGAATATTAGTGTTAAATCACATGGTGATGTGAACTAGATTATTGACTCTAGTGCAAGTGGGAAACTGAAGGAAATATGCCCTAGAGGCAATAATAAAGTTATTATTTATTTCCTTGTATTATGATAAAAGTTTATTATTCATGCTAGAATTGTATTAACCGGAAACATGATACATGTGTGAATACATACACAAACATATTGTCACTAGTATGCCTCTACTAGACTAGCTCATTAATCAAAGATGGTTATGTTTCCTAACCATAGACATGAATTGTCATTTGATTAACGGGATCACATCATTAGTAGAATGATGTGATTGACATGACCCATTCCGTTAGCTTAGCACTTGATCGTTTAGTATGTTGCTATTGCTTTCTTCATGACTTATACATGTTACAACTATGAGATTATGCAACTCCCGTTTACCGGAGGAACACTTTGTGTGCTACCAAACGTCACAACGTAACTGGGTGATTATAAAGGAGCTCTGCAGGTGTCTCCAAAGGTACATGTTGAGTTGGCGTATTTCAAGATTAGGTTTTGTCACTCCAATTGTCGGAGAGGTATCTCTGGGCCCTCTCGGTAATGCACATCACTATAAGCCTTGCAAGCAATGTAGTGAATGAGTTAGTTACGGAATGATGTATTACATAACGAGTAAAGAGACTTGCTGATAATGAGATTGAACTAGGTATTGAGATACCGACGATCGAATCTCGGGCAAGTAACATACCGATGACAAAGGAAACAACGTATGTTGTTATGCGGTTTGACCGATAAAGATCTTTGTAGAATATGTA
Source organism: Triticum dicoccoides (assembly GCF_002162155.2). Classification (NCBI taxonomy): domain Eukaryota; kingdom Viridiplantae; phylum Streptophyta; class Magnoliopsida; order Poales; family Poaceae; genus Triticum; species Triticum dicoccoides. The sequence goes on from NC_041389.1 coordinate 270,559,158, forward strand.
GGAGCCAATATGAGCATCCAGGTTCCGCTATTGGTTATTGACCGGAAACGTGTTTCGGTCATGTCTACATAGTTCTCGAACCCGTAGGGTTCGCATGCTTAAGGTTTCGATGACAATTTTATTATGGGTTTATGAGTTTTGATGTACCGAAGGAGTTCGGAGTCCTGGATGAGATCGGGGACATGACGAGGAGTCTCGAAATGGTCGAGACGTAAAGATCGATATATTGGACAACTATATTCAGACATCGTAAAGGTTCCGAGTGGTTCGGGTATTTTTCGGAGTACCGGGGAGTTACGGGAATACGGGGGAAGAAGTATATGGGCCTTATTGGGCTTTAGGGGAGAGAGAGAGAGGCAGGCCGCGCGCCCCCCCAATGACTAGTCCGAATTGGACTAGGGGGAGGGGCGGCGCCCCTCCTTCCTTCTCTTCCCTCTCCCCCTTCCTTGTCTCCTACTCCTACTACATGGATGGGGAGAAATCCTACTCCCGGTGGGAGTAGGACTCCTCCAGGGCGCGCCATAGGGGCCGGCCCTCTCCCCCTCCTCCACTCCTTTATATACGGGGACAGGGGGGCACCTCTAGACAGAACAACAATTGATCTCTTGATCTCTTAGCCGTGTGCGGTGCCCCCCTCCACCATAGTCCTCCTCGATAATATTGTAGCGGTGCTTAGGCGAATTCCTGCGACGGTAGAACATCAAGATCATCACCACGCCATCATGCCGATGGAACTCTCTCTCAACACTCGGCTGGATCGGAGTTCGAGGGACGTTATCGAGCTGAACGTGTGCTAGAACTCGGAGGTGCCATAGTTTCGGTGCTTGATCGGTCGGGCCATGAAGACGTACGACTACATCAACCGTGTTGTTCTAACGCTTTCACTTTCGGTCTACGAGGGTACGTGGAAAACACTCTCCCCTCTCGTTGCTATGCATCACCATGATCTTGCATGTGCGTAGGAATTTTTTTGAAATTACTACGTTCCCCAATAGAGGATATCCCTCAACTTGCGACGGATGAGAATGAGATCTTATCCGCACCGTTTTTGGACAAAGAGGTGTTTGAGGCGATTTCACAGATGAAGAATAATAAAGCTCCTGGGCCAGATGGCTTTCCGACAGAGTTTTATAAAAAGTGCTGACATATTATTAAGGGTGATTTGCTTCCAACATTCCATGATTTGTTTTCTGGGCGTTTGCAGCTATTTCACTTAAATTTTGGAACGATAACTTTGCTCCCTAAGAAGACATGGGCGGTATGGATTGAGCAGTTCCGGTCGATATGTCTTCTTATCGTTAGTTTTAAAATCTTCACCAAGGTGGGGACTAATAGGTTGACACAGATTGCACACAGTGTGGTGCAACCATCTCAAACAGCCTTCATGCCGGACAGAAACATCCTTTAAGGGGATGTGGTCCTTCATGAAATGCTCCATGAGATCCACACGAAAAAACTAGATGGGGTGGTTTTTAAGGTGGATTTTGAGAAAGCGTACGATAAGGTTAAGTGGCCATTTCTTCAGTAGGCCTTGCGAATGAAAGGATTCGATCAATCCAGGAGAGAGCAGTTAGATTCTTTCACGCAAAAAGGCAGTGTCGAAATAAAAGTGAATGGTGATATAGGTCATTATTTCCAGACACACAAGGGTCTAAGACAGGGAGACCCGATGTAACCTATCTTGTTCAACATAGTGGTAGACATGTTGACAATTCTGATAGGAAGAGCTAAAGAAAATGGGCAAGTAGGTGGTCTCATCCCGCATCTAGTGGATGATGCAGTGTCCATTCTGCAGTACGCGAATGATACTATCATCTTCATGGAGAATGATCTGGCGAAAGCAAGAAATACGAAGCTTGTGTTATGCTTATTCGAGTAGTTGTCGGGGTTAAAGATTAACTTCCATAAAAGTGAATTGTCCTACTTTGGAAGAGCTAAATACGAACAAGAAGCTTACAGACAACTGTTTGGATGTGGGTTGGGCTCGCTGCCTTTCACATATCTGGGCATACCGATTCACCATCGCAAGCTCTCTAACAAAGAATGGAAGTGCATTGAAGATCGATTTGAAAATAAACTAAGTTGCTGGAAGGGCAAACTTGTGTCATATGGAGGCCGACTAATTCTCATTAATTCGGTGCTCACGAGTATGCCAATGTTTCTCTTATCCTTCTTTGAGGTACGAGTAGGGGTACAGAAAAGATTGGACTTCTATCGATCGCGTTTTTTCTGGTAGAGTGATGAGTTAAAACAGAAATACAGACTTACTAAATGGGATATTATTTGTAGGCCAAAGGACCAAGGTGGTATTGGCATTGAAAATTTAGAGGTGAAGAACAGGTGCTTACTCAGCAAGTGGCTGTACAAGTTATCTGTAGAGACCGATGCCACATGGGCCCATATTCTGCATAATAAGTACCTTCATTCTAAGACCTTATCACAGGTGACAGTCAGACCAACCGATTCGCCTTTTTGGAAAGGATTGATGAGAGTGAAATCAGCCTTCTTCCATAGGACAAAGTTTATCGTTGGTAATGGTACTTCCATGAGATTCTACGAGGATACATGGCTAGGAGAGACGCCTTTAGCTATCCAATATCCTTATCTCTATAATATTGTTCAGCGTAGATATGCTTATGTTGCAACAATATTACAGTCCAATCCTCTAAATATTCAATTCAGAAGGACTTTAGCGGGAAACCGTTGGGAAGCTTGGCTCCATCTTGTTAGAAGATTGATCGATGTCCACCTTTCTCAACAGCCAGATCAGTTGCATTGGAAACTAACCAAGAATGGAGTTTTTTTTGGTAAAATCCATGTATTTGGATATTATCAACTCGGCCTCTATCCCTCGATCTGTGCATATTTGGAAAGTCAAAGTGCCCTTAAGAATTAAAGTGTTCATGTGGTTTGTCCACAAACAAGTCATTCTTACTAAGGACAATTTGGCAAAACATAACTGGTCAGGATCTCGAAGGTGTAGCTTCTGTGATCATGATGAATGTATCAAACAGCTCTTTCTTGAGTGCCCAATGGCCAAAATTTTATGGCGGTCTATCCATATAGCGTTTAACATTTATCCTCCTACTAGCATCCACACGTTATTTGGGATGTGACTAAATGGAGTTGAGATAGAAACAACGAGACACATCCGTGTAGGCGTATGTGCTTTATTATGGGCTATATGGAACTGCATGAACGATCTGGTTTTTAATAGAACAACAAATATTCATTTCTTGCATGTTATCTTCCGGTCCACTACGTTGATCCGTATGTGGTCGCTACTCACTCTGATGGATGCCAGGGAGTGTATGGTTACTGGGTCTATCCGCTGGGAGACGGTAGCACGGGCTATCTAATACGTCTCCAACGTATCTATAATTTATGAAGTATTCATGCCATGTTTACAATAGTTTTATATGATTTTGGTATGATTTGATTAGAACTAACCCAGACTGATGCTGTTTTTAGCACAACTACTGTGGTGTTGTTTTTGTGTAGAAATAAAAGTTCTCGAAACGCGCTGGAAATCAACGAAGATTTTTTCTGGAAAATATGAAAAATACTGGAACAAAAATCTACCGAAGGGGCGTCCCGTGGGCCCCACGAGGGTGGGGGGCGCCCCCTGCCTCGTGGACTCCCCGAGCGCCCCCTGACGTGAAACCAATGCCAACTACTCCTATAAATACAGAAACCTTCGGGAAATAACCTAGATCGGTAGTTCCGCCGCCGCAAGCCTCTGTAGCCATGAAAAATCAATCTAGGTCCTCTCTGGCACCCTGCTGGAGGGGGTCATCATCACCAGAGGCCATGTGGAAGGATCTCGAAGAGGCCATCATCGCCATGAAGGCCAAGGACCAGAGGAGGACCCTCTCCCCATCCAGGGGGAGGCCATGGAGGAGGAAGCACAAGCGGGAGGACCTCTCCTCCTCTCTCTCGGTGGCACAGAAGTGCCATCGGGAGGGGAATCATCGCCGCGGTGATCGTCTTCATCAACATCACCATCATCATCACCATCCTCATCTCTTTTACACGGTCCACTCTCCCGCACCCCGCTGTAATCCCTACTTGAACATGGTGCTTTATGCCACATATTATGATCCAATGGTGTGTTGCCATCCTATGATGTTTTGAGTAGATATCTTTTGTCTTTGGGTTGATTGATGATCTAGATTGGTACGAGTTGTATGTTTTATTTTGGTGCTGTCCTATGGTGTCCTCCGTGTCGCGCAAGCGTGAGGGATTCCCGCTGTAGGATGTTGCAATATGTCCATGGTTTACTTATTGTCTGTGTTGCGTGAGTGACTGAAACACAAACACGGATAAGTGGGACATGGCGTATGGGAATAAAGGGGACTTGATGCTTTAATGCTATGGTTGGGTTTTACCTTAATGATCTTTAGTAGTTGTAGATGCTTGCTAGAGTTCCAATCATAAGTGCAAATGATCCAAGAAGAGAAAGTATGTTAGCTTATCCCTTTCCCTCATATGAAATTGCAATGACGACTACCGGTCTTGTTAACAATTGCCTAGGATAATTCCGCACACAGATCCATCATTATTCCACACTCGCTATTTATAATATTTAGTAATATATTCTAACTTTATGATAACAGCGCCTACTTTTATATTTTAGCTCTCTGATATCATGCAAAGGTATCCTCTTCATACCCACAACGTAGTTTTATTTCTCGTTTCTAGTTGGAAGCAAACGTTCGGTGTACGTAGAGTCGTATCAGTGGCAAATAGGGCTTGAGAGAATATTGATCTTACCTTTAGCTCCTTGTGGGTTCGACACTCCATACTTATCACTTCCACCTTTGGAAATTGCTACGATGATTCCCTGCACTTGGGGATTATCAAGCTCTTTTCTGGCGCCATTGTCGAGGAGCAATAGCGTGAGGTTAATATTCTCGTGTGTGCTTGTTTGCTTTCTTCACTAAGTAGATTTTGTTTTTCCTCTTTGTTTCTGTTTAGTTGTGGGTGAAAATTAAAAAAAAAATAAAGAATGAAAATACGAAAAAAAATTACTTGCCTCTCATGCCTAAAAAGTTTTTCAAAAAGAGAAGTGATTGGAAAGTTATGCATTGAAGAAGTGAGGGTCGACCTTGAGCACTTATGTTCATGCTCACGGAAACAATGTAGAATTTTTCATGGAAGTTTCTCTTTAAATAATTATCCCCTTGTATATATCCATTGTATTATAAAAATAATGTGCCAAGATTTGGTTTTAGGATGATTAGATTGCTTGTTTACTATGTGCAGAACAAAAACAGAAACTTTGGCTGTAGAGCGTGATTTTACATTTTTTACTGGAAGGTCAAATGGGTCTGAAACTTTTTGCACATTACTTATGTACAAAGTTTTCAAATTTTCATATTTATTTCATAATTTTTGGAGTTACATAAGTTTACTAAACTTCCAGATTACTACAGACTGTCCTATTTTTGACAGATTCTGTTTTTCGCGTGTTGTTTGCTTATTTTGATGAATCTATGGCTAGTATCGGGGGGTATGGACATATAAATAAAGAATGAGTTCATTACAGTACCTTAAAGTGGTAGTTTTCTTTATTACACTAATGGATCTCACAAAGTTTTTGTTAAAGTTTTGTGTGGATGAAGTGTTCGAAGATCGAGGAGCTATCAATATGAGAAGAATAAAGAGAGGCAAGAGTTCAAGCTTGGGGATGCCCAAGGCACCCCAAGTAAATATTTCAAAGGATACTCAAGCATCTAAGCTTGGGGATGCCCCGGTTGGCATCCCATCTTTCTTCTTCAACAAATATCGGTATACCTTGGTTTTTGTTTTGTTCACATGATTTGTGTCCTTTGCGTTTTTGTTTTTATTTTTCTTTAAGAACCATGGTATTATGTGATAGACCTTAATTGATTTATAGAATACTTCATGTGCTTCACTTAAATCTTTTAAGTATGATCTTATAGAATTGCTCTTTGTGCTTCACTTAAATCATTTGAGTATGGTTTTATAGAATGCTTCGTGTGCTTCACTTATATATTTTGAGCTTGGATATTGGTTAGTCTATATTAATTGTATAATGCTCCATGAACTTAACTTATATCTTTTGGAGTATGAATAATACTATCATCTAAAAGTGGGTTTGGAAGAGTGTCAACTTTAGGAATTAGTGATCCCACTATTCCGAATGAGAAGAATTTTGCTTATGTGGAGAGTAGAAAAATTTCTATGCTTGTAGATCATGAAAACAATGCTTTATGTGATGATTATATTGTTGAATTAATTCATTATTCTACTTAAAATTATTATGAGAGAGTAATTTATGCTTGTAGGAGTTGCAATAATACCAAGTTTCCTCTCTATGTACTTAAAGTTTTGAAGTTATACTTGTTTTGCCTTCCTATGCTAGTTGATTCTTGTTCCTATAAATTATGTACTCACAAAATCCCTAGGCTTAGGAATTGGGTTAGATTTAAATGTGCTAGTCATATTCTTCATGATGCTCTCTCTATGTTTCAATTCTTTTCTTTTATGTGAGCACCATTGAAATCATCATGCCTAGCTAATAGGCATTAAAGAAAAGCGCTTGTTGGGAGACAACCCAATATTTACCCTTACTGTGTTTGTGTGTTTACATGATTAATCTACTGTAGTAATCATGTTTTATAGCTTTTTGTTTCAATAAAGTGCCAAGTAAGACTTTTGGGAAGACATGGGTGAAGTCTTTGCATCTTGCTGTAAAAAACAGAAACTTTGTGCTCACGAGAATAGATGCCATTTTTACTAGAGAGTGATTTTAGGTTGATTCTTTTTGAAGATGATTAATAGACAAATTCCTAAAGTCCACAAATTTATTTAATAATTTTTGGAGTAGAAAAAGTATGGTTGCTGTTCAGATCATTACAGACTGTTCTGTTTCTGACAGATCCTGTTTTCATTGCATAGTTTGCTTGTTTTCTAGTTTCTATGACTTATATTTATCAATATTAATTTAGAAATGATATGGTATAGTAGGCATTGTGTGAGAACAGTTATGAAACTTGTCTTTGACAGTACCGAAGTGAATGGTTTACTCTTTATCATACTAACCTATCTCACGAAGTTCCGTTAAGTTTTATGTGATTGAAGTTTTCAAGCTTTGGGTGAGATATCGATATGAGGAGAATAAGGAGTGTAAAGACCCTAAGATTGGGGATGCCCAAGGCACCCCATGGTAATATTCAAGGAAGACTCAAGCGCCTAAGCTTGGGGATGTCCCGGAAGGCGTCCCCTCTTTCGTCTTCGAAACTATCGATATGCCTTACTCGGAGCTATATTTTTATTCGTCACATGATATGTGTTTTGCTTGGAGCTTATTTTCAATTTTGCTTGCTGTTTGAATAAAATCATTGGATCTGAAATATTGAATAAAAAAAGAATCCTCCCATGGCTAGTTAATTATTTGACTACTCAGTGTTCTTCACTTATATCTTTCGGAGTAGTTTGTCATTTGCTCACGTGCTTCACGTATATCCTATGAGTAAATGGTTGAATGAATTGAATATCATAAATATGAATTTATATATGTTTCATATGCTTATACCATGGGGAGTAATGACTTCACACAGAATAAGTATATGTAGTAAACTTATTGAAAGTTAGCAAACGCAGAATTGGTCACTTGAACAATTCATGAAAGAATATTGAAGGAAGGGAGATTTCACATATAAATATGACATGCTAAAAAGTTGATGTTGGACAAGGAAGACAACTTAATGGGTTATGTTTTCCTATATCCGAAACGTTATATTGTCTTGGATCATCCAACATGTTGGGTTTGCCTTTCCCTCTCATGCTAGCCAAATTCTTTGCACCAAGTAGAAATAATACTTCACACAGAATAAGTATAGGTAGTAAACTTATTGAAAGTTAGCAAACGCAAAATTGGTCCATCACTGAGGGAAATACCGATCGTCACTATACTGCATCATCCCTTCCTCTTTGGGGAAATACCGACGTAGTTCTAGCAGACATCAAAAGGAATTTCTGGCACCATTGCCGGGGAGGATCTTCAACATCAACCAGGTTCCTAATCACAAATGTCATCTCCTCGCAATTTACAGTATTTGACATTTGCCTCTCGTTTTCCTCTCCCCCACTTCACAAGAATTTGCTGTTTTATTCGCCCTCTTTTTCGTTCACCGTTTTCTCGTAAGATCTGTTTTTTGAGTGCAATCTTGTTGCGTAGTCGTCATGACTCAAGAGAACACCAATTTGTGTGATTTCTCAAATACCAACAACAATGATTTTATTAGCACTCGAATTACTCCTCCCGCCACTAGTGCTGAGTCTTGTGATATTAATACTGCTTTGCTGAATCTTGTCATGAAAGATCAATTTCCCGGTACTCCTAATGAGTATGATGCGTCCCATCTTAACACATTCATGGAATTATGCGATATGCAAAAGAAAAAAAAATGTGGACAATGATGTTGTGAAGTTGAAATTATTTCTGTTTTCTTTGCGAGATCGTGCAAAAATTTGGTTTTCTTCTTTGCCTCGCAGTAGTATTGATTCTTGGAACAAGTGCAAAGGTGCTTTTATCACTAAGTATTTTCCGCCCGCAAAAATTATTTCCCTTAGAACCCAGATCATGAATTTCAAGCAACCTGAACATGAGCATGTTGCACAATCTTGGGAAAGGATGAAATTGATGCTAAGGAATTGCCCAACTCATGGGCTAAATCTTTGGATGATCATACAAAAATTTTATGCGGGATTGAATTTTGTTTCTTGTAATCTTTTAGATTCCACCACAGGGGGTACTTTTACGGAAATTACTTTGGGTGAAGCTAATAAATATCTAGACAACATTATGGCAAATTACTCGCAATGGCATACCGAAAGAGCTCCTACTAGTAAAAAAGTCAATTCGGTAGAAGAAATAAATTCTTTGAGTGAATAAGTTGATGCTCTTATGAAGTTGGTTGCTAATAAAAGTGCTCCTATTGATTTTAATTATGTGACTTTGTCTACTTTGATTGGGCAAAATAGTGATGCCATAGATGTGAATTTTGTCTCGCGAAATAATTTCAACAACAATGCTTAAAGAGGTAATTTTAATCCTAGGACATTTACTAGTAATTCCTCTAATAATTATGGTTATTCCTATGGTAATCCCACCTAAAATAATAATAGAAACACCTCTAATCTTGAGAACAATATTAAATAATTTATTAATACGCAAAAGGCTTTCAACACTTCGATAGAAGAAAAGTTGAATAAAATTGATGATTTGTCTAGAAGTGTTGGTAGAATTACTCATGATGTAGAAACTCTCAAGATGAAAATTTTTGTGCCTAAAGTTGAAGAATCAATTAAAGCTCTTTATGTTTCTATGGATGAAAGTAAGAAAAGAACCGCTATGCTTAGAGCTAAAAGAGAATTTTTAGAAAAAGTGTTTTCTAGTAATTACTATCATAAAAGTGATGAAGATCTTAAAGTGATTGGTGCTTCTTCTGTTGATTCTTTGTTTAGTAAATTTAAGATTGATGAAAAAGGGACTGGAGAAGAGTCAACTTTAGTTAGAAGGCGTCCTTATGATTCGGAGGGTGAAAATCTTGTTGAAAAAATTGATAAAAGTGGGTTTGAAGAGGTTAAGACTTTAAGTAGTGATGTGCCCACTATTTTGGATTACAAAGACTTTAATTATGATAGTTGATATTTGATTGATTGTATTTCTTTGTTGCAATCCATGATAAATTACCCCATGCTTATGAATAAAATAAAACTTTTACAAAAACATATTGTTGATGCCATGATGAAGGCTTTTGAAGAAAAGTTGGAATTAGAAGTTTCAATCCCTCGAAAATTGCATGATGAATGGGAACCTAATATCAAAGTAAAGATTAAAATTTATGAGTGTTTTGCTTTATGTGACTTGGGTGCTAGTGTTTCTACAATTCCGAAATCTTTATGGGATGTGCTTGGTCTTACCTAAATTGAAGAATGCTCTTTAAATTTGCACTTAGCGGATTCTACTATTAAAAAGCCTATGGGAAGAATTAATGATGTTCTTATTCTTGAAAATAGTAATTATGTGCCCATAGATTTTATTGTTCTTGATATTGATTGCAATCCGTCTTGTCCAACTATTCTTGGTAGACCGTTTTTGCGTACTATTGGTGCCGTGATTGATATGAAAGAGGGAATATTAAATTTCAATTTCCACTAAGGAAGGGAATGGAACACTTCCATAGAACAAGAATTAGGTCACCATATGAATCAATCATGATGGAATCTTATGGATCTAGAACCAAAGATGACAACACTTAGATCCTACGCATTATGCCTAGCTAGGGGCGTAAAACAGTAGCGCTTGTTGGGAGGCAACCCAATGAATAAAATTTATTTTGCCTTTTGCTTTCTGTTCTTGAGTGTTAGCACAATTACGCTACTATTATGATTGTGTTTTTTGTGTTTTAATTAGTGTTTGTTCCAAGCAAGGACTTTGGGAAGACTTGGGTGAAAGTTTATTTGATCTTGCTGAAAAACAGAAATTTTGCGCTCACGAGATTATTTGTCATTTTTTACAGAAGAATTCTTTTAAGTTGATTATTTTTGCAGAAGATTAATAGACAAATTACTTATGTCACCAATTTATTTCATAATTTTTGGAGTTACAGAAGTATTCGACATATTCACATTTCTGCATACTGTTCTGTTTTTGACAGATTCTATTTTCTTTGCATTCTGTGCTTGTTTTGATGATTCTATGGTTTTCTTTGATGAGTTTTTGCCATAGAAAATTTGGAATATAGTAGATATAATGAAAAAACAAAATAAGAATAGGTTTGCTACATTACTTATAGTAGTGGTTTGGTTTCTTATACTAACGGATCTCACGAAGGTTTTGTTTGAGTTTTGTGTGAGTGAAGTTTTCAAGTTTTGGGTTATCTTATGATGGACGAAGGAATAAAGATAAGAAAAAGGCAAAGATTGGGGATGCACAAGGCACCCCAAGATAATATGCAAAGAAGTAGCAAGCAACTAAGCCTGGGGATGCCCCTGAGTGGCATCCCCGCTTTCTTCTAACAACCATCGGTATTTTACTTGAAACTATATTTTTATTCATCACATGATATGAGGTTTCCTTGGAGCGTCTTGTATGATATGAGTCTTTTCTTGTTTTGCTTTGTGTTTTAAGTGTTGAATCCTTGCTGGACACACCCTTTTGAGAGAGCCAAAAATTATGCTATGCATGCTCTCATGCTTCACTTAGATTTATTTGGGAGTTAGTAAAGTTTTAAGAAATTCTCTCTTGCTTCACTTAGATTATTTTGAGAGAAAAAAAAATTATACTCATGATTTCACTTAAATTTGTTTGAGCTTATCAAAAGCAACATATGAAAATAGTCCCAAAGTGATAAATATCCAAGGAGGATATAATAAGAACTTTCAAGAAGATCTTTGGACAAAATAAACTTGATTCTTAGTAATGGTTTTGAGATATGACGATATGATATGTGAGTCATGTTGATGAGTAATTGTGCTTTAGTAAGAATATTGATGTTAAGGTTTGTGATTCCCTATGCAAGCAGAAAAGTCAATAGTTATGCAATGAAATTTATATCGTACTTATGGTGCATTATTCGGTGTTACTTATACTTAATGCCTGGGTACGAGATTTTTTGCTTTTTGGTTGGTCGCTTCTCAATCTTTTTGCTAGCCTTCATTTTGAACTAAGTATGATAACTACTTATGCATCCAAAACCCTTTAAACCAGTTTTGCCATATGAGTCCACTATACCTACCTATATGCGTTATTTCCATGCCGTTCTAAGCAAATTTGCATGTGCCAACTCTAATTTTCAAAATAAACTTCTCTTTTGTGTGCTCTACCGCTCGCGAGGCGGAGAAGGGTGACCAATATTTTCCATGCTAGATGTGTTATTCTCACGATGAGTGTTTATTCAGTTGTCATTGCACAAGAGTCCGACAATGGTATTAGGGATGCCCAGTCCCAAAATGAAAAATGAATTTACTTTATGTTGTCAAATAATAAATTCCTTGGAAAGTGTTGGTATGGAGGGCACCCATGGATACGGTTATCCATGGAAAGTGAAAGTAAAGGTGGAAAAAGAAATAAACTTTATTTTCTGTTTGGGAACTGCCTATGATGTATCTAGCACGGGAAGTGTTGGGATCTCTAAGTCGTTTTCGTTGGTGGGAAAAGTATGCTTCTCCAAAATGTTTTTATCTCTCAATTTAAGCTTTGAGCTCTGGCACCTCTACAAATCCCTACTTCCCTCCGCGAAGGGCCTTTCTTTTACTTATGCAATTTTTATTTTGAATTTGAGTCTCCATCTTCTCTTATAAAGCACCAACTAAGGGGAACTATGATCGTATTTGAGCATTGGGTGTAGCTAATATTCAAGTGTGTTTCATGAATGGATCAATGATTGAGCATAATGGGCTACAGATAACTTGCTTTAGTGTTGATATTTTGAAAGACATGGTTGCTTGTTGGTATGCTTGAGTAAAGTCTTCATGTCAAAACTAGGCTATTGCTTTGAATCATATAAAAGTCCATATGTCCATGCTATAAAGAAAAGAAATGTGATGAACATGTTAGGCAGCATTCCACATCAAAAATTCTGTTTTTATCATTTACCTACTCGAGGACGAGCAGTAATTAAGCTTGGGGATGCTGATACGTCTCCAACGTATCTATAATTTTGATTGTTCCATGTTGTTATATTATCATTCTTGGATGTTTTACAATCATTTTATTGTCATTTTATATCATTTTTTTGGTACTAACCTATTAACATAGTGCCTAGTGCCAGTTGTTGTTTTCTGCATGTATTTTACATTGCAGGAAATCAATACCAAATGGAGTCCAAACGCAGTGAAACTTTTTGAGGATTTTTTTGGGCTAGAAGACATCCAGTGGGCCAAGGCTGCACCTGGGGGTGCCTCGAGGAGGGCAGCACCCACCAGGGCGCGCCTGGTGGGACAGGCGCGCCCAGGTGGGTTGTGTGCACCTTGGGTGCCCCCTGAACCGCCTGTTTGCTCTATAAATACCCCAATATTCCAGAAACCCTAGGGGAGTCGACGAAAACCAATTCTAGCCGCCGCAGAGTCCAGAACCACTAGATCCAATCTAGACACCATCACGGAGGGTTCACCACTTCCATTGGTGCCTCTCCGATGATGCGTGAGTAGTTCTTTGTAGACCTACGGGTCCGTAGTTAGTAGTTAGATGGCTTCCTCTCTCTCTCTCTCTTAATTATCAATACAATGGTCTCTTGGAGATCCATATGATGTAAGCCTTTTTGTGGTGTGTTTGTTGGGATCCGATGAACTTTGAGTTTATGATCATATCTATGTTTTTATCCATGAAAGTTATTTGAGTCTTCTTTGATCTCTTATATGCATGATTGGGTTTTGTTTGGCCAACTTGATCTATTCATCTTGCAATGAGAAGATGTGCTTCATGATGGGTTTGACCTTACGGTGCTTGATCCCAGTGATAGAAGGGGAAACGACACATATGTATCCTTGCTATTAAGGATAACAAGATGGGGTCTATTTCTACATAAATAGATCTTGTTTACGTCACGTCATCATTTTTATTGCACTACTCCGTTTCTCCATGAACTTAATACACTAGATGCATGCTGGATAGCGGTCGATGTGTGGAGTAATAGTAGTAGATGCAGGTAGGAGTCGGTCTACTAATCTTGGATGTGATGCCTATATAATGATCATTGCCTGGATATCGTCATGATTATTTGAAGTTCTATCAATTGCCCAACAGTAATTGTTTTCCCACCGTTTGCTATTTTTCTCGAGAGAAGCCACTAGTGAAACCTACGGTCCCCGGGTCTCTTTTCATCATATTTTCCTTTGCGACCTATTTTCCTTTGCATTTATTTTCAGATCTATTAAACCAAAAATAAAACAAATAACTTGCTGCAATTTTATTTGATCCGCGATCTATTTATCCTATCTACCACTTTTACCTCACGTTATTTGCCTATCTTGAGGCGTTGTACCTGAAAGGGATTGACAACCCCTTTAACACGTCGGGTTGCGAGTATTTGTTATTTGTGTGTAGATGTTGTTTACGTGGTGTGAGGAGGTTCTCCTACTGTTTTGATAACCTTGGTCTCATCACTGAGGGAAATACGTACCGTCGCTATACTGGATGTGGCATCGCTAATGTTCAAAATAAATTTCTGTTTTTTGTGCTCTACTACTCACGAGGTGGTAAAGGGTAGCCAATATTTCCCATGCTAGATGTGTTATTCTCACGATGAGTGTTTATTCACTTGTCATTGCATGAGAGTACAGCAAAGGTACTAGGGATGCCCAATCCTGAAATGAATAAATGAATTTACTTTATGTTGTCAAATAATAAATTCCTTGGAAAGTGTTGGTATGGAGGGCACCCGTGGATACGGTTAGCCATGGAAAGTGAAAGTTATGGTGGAAAAAGGAATAAACTCATTTTCTGTTTGGGAACCGCCTATGATGTATCTAGCATGGAAAGTGTTGGATGCTCCAAGTCATTTTCGTTGGTAGGAAAAGTATGCCTCTCAAAAATAATTTCTTTTATCTCTCAATTTAAGCTTTGAGCTATGGCACCTCTACAATTCACTACTTCTCTCCGCGAAGGGCCTTTCTTTTACTTATGCAATTTTTATTTTGAATTTGAGTCTCCACCTTCTCTTATAAAGCACCAACTAAGGGGCACTATGATCGTATTTGAGCATTGGCTGTAGCTAATATTCGAGTATGTTTCATGAATGGATCAATGATTGAGCATGATGGGCTAGGGATAACTTTCTTTAGTGTTGATATTTTAAAAGACATGGTTGCTTGTTGGTATGCTTGAGTATTGAAGTCTTCATGTCAAAACTAGACTATTGCTTTGAATCATATAAAAGTCCATATGTCCATGCTATAAATGAAAGAAATGTGATGAACATGTTAGGCGGCATTCCACATCAAATTTTTTGTTTTTATCATTTACCTACTCGAGGACGAGCAGGAATTAAGCTTGGGGATGCTAATATGTCTCCAACATATCTATAATTTTTGATTGTTCCATGCTGTTATATTACCATTCTTGGATGTTTTACAATCATTTTATAGTCATTTTATATCATTTTTTGGTACTGACCTATTGACATAGTGCCCAGTGCCAGTTGCTATTTTCTGCATGTTTTTTGCATCGCAGGAAATCAATATCAAACGGAGTCCAAACGCAACGAAACACCTAGAGGATTTTTTTGGGCCAGAAGAAAGCCAATGGGCCAAGGAAGCACCTGGGGGCTGCTCGAGGGGAGCAGCACCCACCAGGGCGCGCCAGGAGGCCCAGGCGCGCCCAGGTGGGTGCTGCGCACCTTGGGTGCCCCCCGAACCGCCTCTTCGCTCTGTAAATACCACAATATTTTAGAAACCCTAGGGGAGTCGACAAAATATTGATCCAGCCGACGCAGAGTCCAGAACCATCTTATAGGAAATGGTTCGAAAATCGCTATTCCACCTTTTAGGTATCGTGAAAAGTGATACCTGTGAAGATCGTGCATTTCAGTCAAATTCAGATCCGTTTTTCAAGTCCATGATATAATATAACCAAATTGGATAGATCTTCCACCTGTTTGGCTAAGAAAGAATATCCAATCTAGACACCGTCATGGAGGGGTTCACCACTTCCATTGGTGCCTCTCCTATGATGCGTGAGTAGTTCTTTGTAGACCTACGGGTCCGTATTTAGTAGCTAGATGGTTTCCTCTCTCTTTCTTGATTATCAATACAATGGTCTCTTGGAGATCCATATGATGTAAGTCTTTTTGCGGTGTGTTCATTGGGATGTGATGAACTTTGAGTTTATGATCAGATCAATGTTTTTTATCCAAGAAAGTTATTTGAGTCTTATTTGATCTCTTATATGCATGATCGCTTATAGCCTCATATTTCTTCTGCGATATTTGGGTTTGTTTGGCCAACTTGATCTATTTATCTTGCAATGGGAAGAGGTGCTTTGTAGTGGGTTCGATCTTACGATGCTTGATCCCAGTGACAGAAGGGGAACCGACACGTATGTATCGTTGCTACTAAGGATAACATGATGAGATCTATATCTCCGCAATAGATAAACGGGTCTCGTGTACATCATGTCATCGTTCTTATTGCATTACTCCGTTTTCTCATGAACTTAATACACTAGATGCATGTTGGATAGCGGTCGATGTGTGGAGTAATAGTAGTAGATGCAGGCAGGAGTCGGTCTTCTAATCTTGGACATGATGCCTATATAATGATCATTGCCTGGATATCTTCATGATTATTTGAAGTTCTATCAATTGCCCAATAGTAATTGTTTTCCCACTGTTTGCTATTTTTCTTGAGAGAAGCCACTAGTGAAACCTACGGCCCCCGGGTCTCTTTTCATCATATTTGCCTTTGCAATCTATTTTCTCTTGCATTTATTTTCGGATCTATTAAACCAAAAATACCTTGCTGCAATTTGTTTGTTTCGCAATCTATTTATCCTATCTACCACTTTCACCTCACGTTATTTGCCTACCTTGAGGCGCCGTACCTGGAAGGTATTGACAACCCCTTTAACACGTCGGGTTGCGAGTATTTGTTATTTGTGTGCAGGTGCTGTTTTACGTGGTGTGAGGAGGTTCTTATACTGGTTCAATAACCTTGGTCTCATCACTGAGGGAAATACCTACCGTCGCTATATTGCATCATCCCTTCCTCTTTGGGGAAATACCGACGTAGTTCTAGCAGACATCATGTGCGAGCACCTTGAATGGTCCATCGGCTCTTGGAAGTAGCTTGGACTTACGCTCCTTGGGGAAGAGGTCCTTGCAGAGATGTATCCATACTACACTACCGCAGGATGGTCCAAACGCGACACTACGATCAGAGACCGTTCGACGAATCTATGTGCGATGCCATAATCACAAACGGTGGTGTAAAAACCCGCCAAAAAAGGTGCAAAACATTTGCGATAACGGATGCATCAAACATAGTTCAGATTTAGTTGCGTGTGTGATGCAGGGCATACAGTTCATTCAATTAACTGTTTGGGATGAGGAGGAACTAAAGAAACGGGCAGCCAAATGAAGGTGTGTGCGATATACATCATACGATTCACTAGGATGAATTGTGTGTGATTAGGCAACACAATGGAAGCGGTTAAACTGAACAAGGTGTGTGTGATACGCGACAAACAGGTCCATAATCAGAAATGTGTGCGAAGACCAATAATAACATAGACGATTGCTGCTAATAAGCCGCGTGATTTGCTCTGTCTACAGAAGAATAACATATATATATATATATATATATATATATATATATATATAAAACTGAAATAAACATCCAATTACATAAGTGACTATACAGATCATTCGCACACACCTCAATAAACAATTGCATGCATTCTAAAGTAGGAGAAACGATCGTCTAGTCATCTACTTCATGTGACGCTCACACCACTGCTCTGTGGCTTGATCCCTCGTCTGGGGTAGGAAGAAGACACTTCCTCATGTCAACGATCCTCCTGTACATCTCGTAGCTTGTGTACGCGTCCTTAGCCGCGTACTTGACATGTTGTTCATCAAGTCTCTCATGCCACACACAAGCCGACCGACAGTTGCGTCGCTGCGTAGAGAGCGGCCGTGTGCTACTACCTCCATCTAGTCTATAGTCCCCTTTATATTCTGTGCCATACATTGGCCTCAAATTTAACCAACAAAATGTTAATGCATGTTATAAAAATTATATAATTGGAAACTATGTTCAAATACAAATCCAACTATATAATCTTTGGCGACATGCATTCATATTTTATTAGTTAAATCATAATTATAAACCAGGACGGGGGTACAGTAGGTAATTAAACCGCAAACATTTTTTATTAACCGTGTGTGTACGTGGGCTTTCGTCCTCCTCTCGCACGTCTTGTCTCCCCGCTGTCGTAGACGGCTTATAGCGCAAGCTTGCGCAGCGCGCGGGGGCTTTCTTTTGGCCAAATGGTGGCACCAATGAATCGCCGGTGAGCCCGTTCTCGTGCAATCTCGCAGGTTCCCGCGCAAGCATCCCGCCCGACTCGGTGAAATGCCCCAAATCCCAATGCTTACCGGCCTGCTATATAAACCCTCACGGCCGGCTAGTCCTGCGTCGCATTTTCCCCTCCCTCCCTGTAGCTTATCTCGTCTGCTTCTCCCACAATCGCCAATGCACCGGTCCATCATCGTCGCTCAGCCACTCCACCGTCATCAGAGGACAGCTCCAGCTGGGAGTCTACACCGCGATGGCAGCGCAGTCCCCAGCGTAGTGTAAGTGTAGTGCGCGTGGCGTCCCTATTGGGTGTGCGCGGAACACCCACCACATGCTCCGCCGCTGCTGCCGTCGGCAGCTGTTTCCGGCCATCATTGCAGCAACACCACCGTCGAAAGCCAGGGCCATCGCCCTCTCCGCCGTCGCGGCCTGAAGGCGGGAGGTGGCCGTCGTGGCCGCCACCCCACTGCCAGCCACCATGGCCATCACCCGCTCCGCCACCGCAGCCCGAAGGCAGGAGGCGGTGGTCGTGGCCGCCACCCCATCATTGGCCGCCGTGGCCGCCAGCCCACCGTCGACCGCCGGGGTCATCACCCGCTCCACCACCACTGCCTGAAGGCGGGAGGCGGAGGTGGATACCCGCACGTGCGTCAGTGACCTTGCGCGCTACACCGAGTTCCCGTGGGAGGAGGAGGAGCGCCTCGTCGAGCATGCAAAGAGCCTTACCACGGCACACGCCACCTCTGAGGCGAGGAATCAGGAGATCTACTAGGAGAACCACCGCTTTGAGAGGGGTCGTCTGGAGTGGCAGAGGGCGTTCGAGGTGAGCATCGCTGAAGCTGCAGCAGCGGCAGGCACCGTATTGCAGTTGTCCAGCTCGTCGGTAGGCTCCTCCTCCTCTGCCTCTTACTGAGCGCGCTCGACAGAGGAGAGGCAACCGGAAGTAGTACAAAGCCCCTCCGTAGTAGTAGTATTTAGGGGCTATTTTGTTCAGTTCATCTGACTATAGATGTGGTGGAACTGTACAACATACTTAAAATTAGCTAGTTTCAGTATATGGTTGGCAACAATTGGGGAAAAGTTTGGTCGGTTCAGCTGTTGAGTTGAACTGTTTGTATAAATTAAGAACGACTGCTTAATATATGAATGAAATCTATGCTTAATTACTGAATTTAGTTGCAAAAATGATCCTTCTGCGCCATGGCGTTGGTGGAGGTCTGCGGGAGGGAGGGGAATGGGAGGCGAACTATAAGGTCGCCCATGTTAAGCAGCGGCTCGGGCGCCATTAATGGAGAGGAAGGTGGGCGGCCATGGAAGTCAAAGTGCTTTCTTACCAGTGAGCCTGCACAGCGTACAGCTCGCACGCTTCCCGGTGAGCCTACGCATCGGAGGACAACTTGCACGCCTCTCGGCCAGCCTGCGCATCAGACTGCGCTCGCACACCTCCCGTTTAGTCAAGGTCAAGCAGCCGTCTACATGGCACCTCCTATCACCATTAAAACCAAGACACGTGGTGTCACGTGAATGGTTAATAGAATGCACATGGTTTGAATCATACAAACGTTTGAGATATTAAAGTGGTAGCTATTTTTTCAAAATGCCTTTGTTGGCTGTTATTCGAGTGCGCCTTCTCTCAAAATGGACACGGAAAATACCACAACATGTCGGGTGCCATTCCATGATAGCATGCCAAGTTTCATGAATTTCAGACGAGTTTTGGATTTACTAGAATTTAAAAACAAAGTATCTCAATGTTTTGCCGGCAATCAATGGTGCCCCGTTGTTTGAAATTCATTCCCATTTCTTGCATGGGACCTAAGCATGCAACCAAGGACACAGATTTGTTTTTTCAACCAATTTATATGCACTAGAGCATGTGCATGTAGTTCAAATTTGAATTATGCACATAAATGCATTGAAAACTCAGTTAATACATAAAAATGTCCAAACAAACCCCAAAAAATCATGACAATTGACACAACACTCCCGTTATTCTATGTTGACACGAGAAATATTTTGAAAGCAATAAGAGGCAATGGATATCGTTTCGTCCCCAAAGGTGGGACGTTCCCTATCGAAACCATCATGCTTGTTGTGAGAAGCATATACCCAAACCTGCCCCAAATGGGACAAAAAATTTACCATGACATGTTGATGCCGCTCCATGATAGCATGCCAAGTTTCATGAATTTCAGACGAGTCTTGGATTTACTAGAATTTAAAAACCAGGTATCTCAATGTTTGCGACAATGTGACGGTGGCAGGGTGTTTGACATTCATTCTCATTTCTTGCATGGGACCTAAGAATGCAACCAAGAACACAGATTTGAATTTTCAACCAATTTATATGCATTAGATCATGTGCATGTAGTTCAAATTTGAATTATCCACATGAATGCATTGAAAACTCAGTTAATGCATAAAAATGTCAAAACGAACCCCGAAAAATCATAAAAATTGACACAACACTCGTCTTATTCTACGTTGACATGAGAAATTTTTTGAAAGCAATAAGAGGCAATGGATATCATTTCGTCCCCAAAGGTGGGACGTTCCCTACCGAAACCATCATGCTTGTTGTGAGAAGCTCTGGTTTGTGAGAAGCATATACCCAAACCTGCCCCAAATAGGACAAAATTTTTACCACGACATGTTGATGGCGCTCCATGATAGCATGCCAAGTTTCATGAATTTCAGACGAGTTTTGGATTTACTAGAATTTAAAAACAAGGTATCTCAATGTTTGTGGCCGAGTGATGGTGGCAGGGTGTTTGACATTCATTCCCATTTCTTGCATGTGACCTAAGCATGCAACCAAGGACACAGATTTGAATTTTCAACCAATTTATATGCATTAGAGCATGTGCATGTAGTTCTAAATTCAATTACGCACATAAATGCATTGAAAACTTAATTAATGCATACAAATGTCCAAACGAACCCCAAAAAATCCCAAAAATTGACACAACACTCCTGTTGTTCTATGTTGACACGAGGAAAAAAATTTGAAACAGATAAGAGGCAATGGATATCGTTTCGTCAACAAAGGTAAAACGTTCCCTATCGAAACCATCATGCTTGTTGTGAGAAGCTATAGTTTGTGAGAATCATATACCCAAACCTGCCCCAAATGGGACAAAGAATTTACCACGAAATGTTGATGCTGCTCCATGATAGCATGCCAAGTTTCTTGAATTTCAAACAAGTTTTGGATTTACTAGAATTCAAAAATAAGGTATCTCAATGTTTGCGGCCGAGTGACAGTGGCAGGGTGTTTGACATTCATTCTCATTTCTTGCATGGGGCCTAAGCATGCAACCAAGGACACATATTTGAATTTTCAACCAATTTATATGCATTAGAGCATGAGCATGTAATTCAAATTTGAATTATGCACATAAATGCATTGAAAACTTAATTATTGCATAAAAATGTCCAAACGAACCCGGAAAAATCCCAAAAATTGAAACAACACTCCTGTTGTTCTATGTTGACACTAGAAGAAAAATTACTCTCGAGAAGAGGCAATGGCTATCGTTTCGTCCAGAAAGGTGAAATGTTCCGTACCAAAACCATCAGGCTTGTTGTGAGAAGCTCTGGTTTGTGAGAAGCATATCCCCAAACCTGTCCCAAATGAGATAAAATTTTTTACCATGACATGTTGATACCACTCCATGATAGCATGCCAAGTTTCATGAATTTCAGATGAGCTTTGGATTTACTAGAATTTAAAAACCAGGTATCTCAATGTTTGCGGCCGAGTTATAGTGGCAGGGTGTTTGACATTCATTCCCATTTCTTGCGTGGGACCTATGCATGCAACCAAGGACACATATTTGAATTTTCAACCAATTTATATGCATTAGAGCATGTGCATGTAGTTCAAATTTTAATTATGCACATGAATGCATTGAAAACTCAGTTAATGCATAAAAAATGTCCAAATGAACCCCGAAAAATCACAAAAATTGACACAACACTCGTGTTGTTCTATGTTGACATGAGAATTTTCTGAAAGCAATAAGAGGCAATGGATATCGTTTTGTCCCCAAAGGTGGGACGTTCCCTATCGAAACCATCATGCTTGTTGTGAGAAGCTCTGCTTTGTGAGAAGCATATACCCAAACCTGCCCCAAATAGGACAAAAAATCTACCACGGCATGTTGATGCCGCTCCATGATAGCAGGCCAAGTTTCTTGAATTTCAAACGAGTTTTGGATTTACAAGAATTTAAAAACAAGGTATCTAAATGTTTGCGGCTGAGTGACGGTGGCAGAGTGTTTGACATTCATTCTCATTTCTTGCATGGGGCCTAAGCATGCAACCAAGGACACAGATTTGAATTTTCAACCAATTTATATGCATTAGAGCATGTGCATGTAGTTCAAATTTGAATTATGCACATAAATGCATTGAAAACTTAATTAATGCATAAAAATGTCCAAACGAACCCCAAAAATCCCAAAAATTGACACAACACTCCTGTTGTTCTATGTTGACACTAGGAGAAAAATTACTCTCGAGAAGAGGCAATGGCTATCGTTTCGTCCAGAAAGGTGAAATGTTCCGTACCAAAACCATCAGGCTTGTTGTGAGAAGCTCTGGTTTGTGAGAAGCATATCCCAAAACCTGTCCCAAATGAGATAAAAATTTACCATGACATGTTGATACCGCTCCATGATAGCATGCCAAGTTTCATGAATTTCAGACGAGCTTTGGATTTACTAGAATTAAAAAACCAGGTATCTCAATGTTTGCGGCCGAGTTACAGTGGCAGGGTGTTTGACATTCATTCCCATTTCTTGCGTGGGACCTATGCATGCAACCAAGGACACATATTTGAATTTTCAACCAATTTATATGACTTACAGCATGTACATGTAGTTCAAATTTGAATTATGCACATGAATGCATTGAAAACTCAGTTAATGCATAAAAATGTCCAAATGAACCCCGAAAAATCACAAAAATTGACACAACACTCGTGTTGTTCTATGTTGACATGAGAATTTTTTTGAAAGAAATAAGAGGCAATGGATATCGTTTCGTCGCCAAAGGTGGGACGTTCCCTATCGAAACCATCATGCTTATTGTGAGAAGCTCTGGTTTGTGAGAAGCATATACCCAAACCTGTCCCAAATAGGACAAAAAATCTACCACGGCATGTTGATGCCGCTCCATGATAGCATGCCAAGTTTCATGAATTTCAGACAAGTTTTGGATTTATTAGAATTTAAAAACCAGGTATCTCAATGTTTGCAGCCGAGTGACAGTGGTAGGGTGTTTGACATTCATTCCCATTTCTTGCATGGGACCTAAGCATGCAACCAACAACACAAATTTGAATACTCAACCAATTATATGCATTAGAGCATGTGCATGTAGTTTTTGAATTATGCACATAAATGCATTGAAAACTCAGTTAATGCATAAAAATGTCCAAACGAACCCCGAAAAATCCCAAAAATTGACACAACACTCCTGTTGTTCTATGTTAACACTAGGAAAAAAATTTGAAATCGAGAAGAGGCAATGGATATTGTTTCGTCTAGAAAGGTGAAACGTTCCCTACCGAAACCATCAGGCTTGTTGTCAGAAGCTCTAGTTTGAGAAGCATATCCCCAAACCTTCCCCAAATGGGACAAAAAATTTAGCGTGGCTTGATGCCGCTCCATGACAACATGCCAAGTTTCATGAATTTCAGACGAGCTTTGGATTCATTAGAATTTAGAAACCAGGTATCTCAATGTTTGCGGCCGAGTGACGGTGACAGGGTGTTTGACATTCATTCCCATTTCTTGCATGGGACCTAAGCATGCAACCAAGGACATATATTTGAATTTTAAACCAATTTATATGCATTAGATCATGTGCCTATAGTTCATATTTGAATTATGCACATGAATGCACAGAAAACCCAGTTAATGTATAAAAATGTCCAAGCGAACCCTGAAAAATCTCAAAAATTTACACAACACTCATGTTGTTCTATGTTGGCACTAGGAAAAAAATTGGAAATCGAGAAGAGGCAATGGATATCGTTTCGTCTAGAAAGGTGAAACGTTCCCTACCGAAACCATCACACTTGTTGTGATAAGCTCTGGTTTATGAGAAGCTTATACCCAAACCTACCCCACATGGGACAAATTTTTTACCACGGCATGTTGATGCCGCTCCATGATAGCATGCCAAGTTACATGAATTTTAGACGACTTTTGGATTTACTAGAATTACAAAAGCAAGTACGTCGATGTTTCCTGGAGAGCCACGGTGCCGTGGTGTTCGAAACTCATCCCCATTCCTTGCATGGGACATAAGCATAAACCCATGGACACATATATGATTTTACAACCCATGTTGGTGCAGCGGAGCATGTGCATGTAGTTTAATTTTGAATTGTGCACCTGAAATTGCTAGAAAATCAATTTAATGTATAAAATGTCCAAACGAACCCTGAATAATTCCAATTCTTTTACGACACACATATAGTTGCATGTTCACTTCAGATAAAAGGTCTAGCAATTCAAACACCATCCATTGCCGCTATGAACCCATTATGTAATTCAAATCAAGATGAAAAATCAAGTAGATCCCACACAGTTTATTATCACCATGTGAGATGCAACACAAAATACCCTGGAGCACCGTCAGTTTATAGTATGCCTATGGCTTACGCGAGAAGGTGCGTCGGCTATAGTCCACAGCCGGCGTCTCAAGCACACTAGCTCGCTCCCGAAATATCATTTCACTGTTAAATCGTCGCCAATGAAAGATGGGCACGTGGACCGCGTCGTGAGGGCAACTTCGATGGCCCACTCCGGCGGGAGCGCGGCCACAGCCACCATGCGCGTGCTAACAAGGTGCATGAGCGTGGCCGCAATCTGCGACCGAGCGGCCAAGGCAGCCCAAACGGCCGCTGTTGCTTCTCAGGTGGCGGCAGTAACATCTGCCTCGGGGATATCAAGTGGCGAGAGTGGCACAGTAGCTGTCCGTTCCATAACGGTGGCCTTAGCCCTGATGGAGGCCGCCAACGACCATGTCGAGGCCGCCCACGCCCAGCTTGTGGCGGTCACCACACAAATCGAATGAAGCTTCTCCGACAACGGCCAACAACCCACGACCGAAGAGTTGGCAATCGCCGAGAGCGTTCGAGCAGCCGTCCGTTCCTCCGTCGCATACCTTGCGACGTTAGAGCCCGTCCAAGCCTAGACCTTGGCTGCCCACGCCCAGCTCATGGCGGCCTTTTCCAAAGAGATGGCGGACATGGATGGCGAGATGCTTGCCGAGTATGGTGCGATGGATGCCATGGAGCCCCTTCCCCAGGAGACCATCGGGCGCGAGCTAGAATGGAGGCGGTGGCAGAGATCGACGAGCACCAGCAGTAGTAGTACTCTTTGTTTTGTTTAACTAAGAGTTCCGGTCTTTAATTTGTTAGAGTAATGTTTAGGTCAGCTAGCTCTGTTTAATTGCTGAGCTTGCTCGATTAAGAAGTGTGGGTGTGCTGTAGTCTCCTTTGTGTACCCAAATTATGCAATGACGTGGATGCCCACTGTAACCAAGGAAATTCGAACCAAAATTTTTGACGTTCAAACTCATCAAACACGGGTTAAGCTATCTAAATCGTTTGTGATGTTCACATATCGTACACAGTTAGGAATAAGGAACCGTGTCTCATGACACTTTGCGCGCTAGTTTTTTCGCTGAAGCGATTCCAAATTTTCAGCTTTCGCAGAAATATCTAACTCCCCGCCCCTCCCATTTACCAAAAGCCACATTTCCCCTGTTTCTACCTTCCTTTCCAAGTTGAAACCTTCACTCCTTGCTTGCAGCGCCGGCTCCTCGTCGGCGGCCCTCCTTCATGCTGCTCGACCTCGTCTATCCAGGCAGGTAATCCACACCCGACCCCATCCTCCTCCTCCTTCCACATCCCACATGCCCCGACTGCCAGCGCGACACCTTCCACCCAAATCACCGACCCCTCCACCAAATAAGTGCCGCCCTAAGCCATGGTGCATGTAGTATAGCCAGGATTTCAAGGAGCATTTGGCAGCGGAGAAGCACATCGTGGCCGGACGCGCGGATGAGGTCGCGATGGCTGCCATTCATGCCGACCCCCAGATCTTGGAGGAGTACCTTGCCATTTGCTTGCTACGCCGGTTAAGCATGCTCAGTTTACCCGCTGCGTGTGCTGCTCCTACCTTTCCTTCACAAATTCTAGTGAATTGTGCTATCTAATTTTACCATGCAATCTGTTGCTCTAGTGTATATGTTCTATATGTCATGCAGTGTGGTTCTCACTTATTAGCTGTTTTGTTAATTAGTTGTCGTCTTCAGTTAACTATTTGGTTCAATTCTGCAAATGTGATGTTCAATTCTTTAGGCTGCAATTTTGTATTGTCTTCCATGTGAGAAATAAATCAAATTTATCTTTACAAAATACATGAGAAACGAATACAATTGCTATGTTTCCAAGTTGTCAAGCATGCTTGGTTTGGTTATACATTGTGCCATGTGGTGCTCAGTTAACGTTTGGTTCATTTGTATTGTGGTGTTTAGTTAACTGTTTGGTTCAATTCTGCAATGTGATGTTCAATTGTTGTGGGTGCATTCTGTTATTGTATACCATGTGAGGAATAAATTGAATTTGCTTGTAGTAAATACATGAGAAACAAATACAATTGCTATATTTCCAAGTTGTTAAGAATGCTTGGTTTGGTGAACTGTCTGATCTTCTATTAGGAGTATGTTATATTGTGCAATGTGGTGCTTAGTTAATGTTTGGTTCATTTGTTGTGGTGTTTAGTTAACTGCTTGGTTCAATTCTGCAATGCGATGTCCAATTGTCATGGGTAGAATTTTGTATAGTTGTGCATGTGAGGAATAAATCGAATTTGGCTGCACTTAATACATGAGAAACATATACAAGTGCTATATTTCCTAGTTCTTAATCATGCTTGGTTTGGAGAAATGGGTTTTCCATGTGGCTTGAATTAATATGATGAATCTGCAATGTGCTTATTTTTCATCAACATATTTTACTGATAGCATACGGACCCTTACTTAACCTGATGACTAACTACCTTATATGTGTTGCAGGGAAACAATGGGAAGCACTGAGGTTTACAATCGAGGTTAGCACATGCATGGTCCGTTGTCTAATAGCACATTATTGTGCAATTGCAGGAACCATTCTAATGTTTAGGTTTTTAACAATTTGGTCTTGCACATGTAGGTCCTGCTAACAGAGGTTTTGATCCACTGTTCGACCCTTTTTGCATATGGGGAAATGAGTTGTCCATGAATATCAATCAAGTCAAGAAACCCAGAAAGATTGTTAGGATAAAGAAATTAGCGACAAAAAACAACAAGATCTTTGTTTGCACAATGAAGAAGACATCAGTTCACTACAAGATGGTACTAATTATCATACCGTGCCTCTTTTTATTCCTTTGCCCCATTTCCAATATAGAGAAGATATTTATGCACATCCTTGTTTTCAGGCCTTTCCAAAGCAGTTCACAGATGATTACCTCTCAAACCACCTCTATGGTTAGGAGGCGAGGAAGGTTTTCATACTACACCCATAGTTCAATATTGAAGTGTTCCTGAAGAGGACGAAGGACGGACGGTCAATCATCCATAGGCACTGGCCTAAAGTTGCAAAGACCTTCAACATGAATGAAGGCTCAATATTCACCTTCCGCTTTAGCAGTTTTCCAGATAAGATGCATTTGTCTATATACCGTCTATTATGCTAATTTTGAAAGGTTCTACATGTTGCATGTGAAATTTGGTGCTGGTGCAGTTGTGTAATGGGGTAGCTGAGTGTTGAAGCTATGTCATGTTGTACTCTGGTGTATTTAAATTATGAAATCCTGCTTCCTTAATATGGAAATGAAATATATTATGTGCTTAATATGAATGTCAATCAGATTAATAAATGGATTATTAACAATAGGGCAATTAGCCTACTAATGGCGAATTAGCCTGCTAATTGGGTTTTGCTATTACAAACGGTTATTCAGAAAATACCGTGGGCGATGACCTCAGGCAACACACACAGTTTCTAGGAATAAACCATGTTGGATCAATGAACAATCACACACGACCTTCTCTTGAAAACTGTTTGCGTTAGGCCACCTTGCGAAACGTTTACTACATAAAAACTGTGTGTGATGGATAGCCTTTGCCACATAGTTTCTTCTACGCATCATGTGTGATGCATTCAATAATGCAAACGATAAAATTGTTAATATCGTGTGCAATGGCAAAGCTATCACAAACGATTTAATGGGGAAAGTTGTGTGTGATGTACCTGTGAACGGAAACGTTTTCCTTGGAGCTACTATGTGGGATGTACATATGAACGAAAACATTTAGCGGGGACTGACTGTGTGGGATGTACTTGCGACCAGAAATAATTTCGCCTGTATAATTGTATTTTTAGCTCTATTGTACGTATTACCGTATTTGAGCGCTCGTCGGTCGCACACGACCTCATTTTGCCGAGCATGTGTGCCAGGAGGGCATATCCCCGACGGTTTCTGGTTCGTGTGGGAAGGACCCTCCTATCACCGTCACTCAGTAGGCGATGATTCCAAATGCCATCGCGGAAAGGGGTTAAAAACCGTTTGTATAGCACCAACGCGTACCAATGCTAGATCGCTCGGTTGGAACATCATCGGTGACTTGTTGATGTTGAGTTTGGTGGCGAGGCAGTGTACTTGACGCTCAATCGTGGAATGTGTTTGTTCATGCATCTTCTTAAGGTAGGTGGCTCTTGCGCTAGCGTCCATGTTCGCTCGTTCTTGTAGCGGTAGAGGAAGGATGTACAATGGAGACAAAAGGTTTAAGATGTAGACAACCTCGAAGGGGGACTTGCCGGTGGTAGAGTGTCTTGCACGGTTTTAGGCGTACTCGGCAATGGGTAAGCACTCCTCCCACTCATTGATGTTCTTCTTGATCAACACGCGTAGGAGAGTGGCGAGCTTCCGGTTGGTGATTCCGTTGGGTTGAGGATGATACACCTTGGAGAAGAGTAGCTTGATTCTGAGATTGGCGCATAACGGCTTCCAAAAGTAGCTTAAGAACTTGACGTCTCAGTCCGACACAATTGTCTTTGGTACTCTGTGTAACCGCAAGATTTGCCTACAAAAAATATTTGCAACATGTAAAGCATCGTCTATCTTATTGCATGGGATAAAATGAGCCATTTTAGAGAATTGGTCCACAACAAAAAATATGGAATCCTTGCCATTTTGAGTCCTATGTAATCCAAGCACAAAATCCATGCTAATATCTTCCCATGGTTGAGGTGGAATAGGTAGTGGCATATGTAAACCATGAGATTGATATTGTGACTTAGCTTTGCGGCATGTAGAGCACCGGTTGGTGAAGCGTGAGACATCGCGGAACATCTTGGGCCAAAAGTAGTTCTTGGAGAGCGTGGCAAAAGTCTTGTCGCGTCCAAAGTGTCCCATGAGTCCGCCTCCATGAGCCTCTTGCAAAAGTAACAAACAAAGAGAAGACTCGGGAATCCATAGTTTGTTAGCTCTCATTAGTTAACCATCTTTGATATAATATCGTTCCCAAGAAGTATGCGTCACACACTTAGCAAAAGGAGTAGCAAACTCACATCGTTCTCATACAAGTCTTTGATATGTTCAAATCCAACAACATTCAATTCAAGTTGAGTAATTAACATGAATTTGCGGGAAATAGCATCCGCCACAACATTCTGCTTGCCTTTAATGTACTTGAACACGTAGGGGAAAGATTCAATAAATTCACTCCATTTAGCATGACGTTTATTCAACTTGGTTTGGCTTTTAAGGTACTTAAGTGTCTCATGATCGGTATGTATGACAAACTCATGTGGGCGAAGATAATGCTCCCAAACATGCAACACACGCACTAAAGCATACAATTCTTTGTCATATATGGGATAGTTAAGTTGAGAATCGGAGAGTTATTCACTAAAATATGCAATGGCTTGCTTTTCTTGCATCAAAACTTCACCAATTCCATTACCACTAGCATCACAATGAACCTCAAAGTTTTGTCAAAGTTAGGCAAAGCAAGAATCAGAGCATGAAAATAAGCAATGATTTGAGCTCATCAAATGCGGTAGATTGCAAAGGTCCCCAAACAAAGGGTGCATTTTTCTTACTCGAGGAATGCAACGGTGTGGCAATAGTGCTGAAGTCTTTCACGAAGCGACGATAGAAACCCGCGAGGCCAAGAAAACTACGCACTTGTTGCAAATTTGTGGGTTGTGGCCAAGTTTTAATTGCTTCAATTTTTGACTCATCAACGTGAACACCCTTTCAAGAGACAACAAAACCCAAGAAAACAAGCTTGTCAACACCAAATGTGCATTTTTTTCATGTTGGCATAAAGACGTTCCTTGCAAAGAGTTCGTAAAACGGACCTAACATGATTTACATGATTTTGATGGATTTGCTAAAAACAAGTATGTCGTCAAATAGACCACAACAAATACTCCAATGTATGGACGAAGCACAAAATGCATAAGACGCATGAAAGTATCGGGAGCTTCTGATAAACCCATAGGCATAACTAACCACTCGTACAAGCCAAATTTAGTTGTAAAAGCGGTTTCCATTCATCACCTTCTTGAATGCGTATTTGGTAATAGCCACTTTTAAGATCAATTTTTGAGAAAATGGTGGCACCGCTAAGCTCATCTAACATATCATCAAGGAGAGGAATGGGATGCCTATAACGAACAGTGATAGCATTGATCGGTCTACAATCGGAGCACATGTGAAAACTACTGTCTTTCTTAGGCACAAGGATAACCGGAATGGCACAAGGACTTAAGCTTTCACGTACATGACCGTTGTCACTGAGTTGTTGTACTTGCCGTTGGATATCCTTAGTTTCTTCGGGGTTGACGCGGTATGGAGCCTTGTTTGGAAGAGGTCCTCCGGGGATGAGGACGATCCGATGTTCAATGCCACGTAGAGGAGGAAGACCGAGAGGTAGCTCATCGGGAAAGACATCCGCGAATTCGTGCAAGAAGTTAGAAAACACTAGAGGAAGCAGATTAGGAGTGTTAGTTTTTGCCACCTCATCTTTGCATACGAGGACATAGTGGATGACACTCGATGGGTTCTCACACACTTCTCTCATCTCTCTTTTTGTGGCTAGGAGGACTAAGTTTTTCTCTCTTGGCGAAGAGTGGCTCAATTTGGGCTTGTGGCGCTCACTTTCTTTGCGGCGGTTCACTCTCTCACTAGTATCTCCATGATGGGTGGAAGCTTGCTTGTCAGTGATCACTTGGCTCGGTGACATTGGTCATAGTACATACTCCTTGCCCTTCATCTTGAAGCTATAGTGGTTAGTTCTTCCATTGTGGATGACGCCACGTTCGAATTGCCAAGGTCTTCCCAAAAGAAGATGGCACACGGACATAGGAACCACGTCGCACTCCATGGTGTCCTCGTAAGTGCCGATCTTGAAGGAAACTTGCACCGTATGCTCCACTTGAATAGTGCCGGATTCACTTAACCATTGCACCTTGTAGGGACGAGGATGCTTCTTCTTGACCAATTGCAGCTTGGAACATAGCTCTTCACTTGACAAGTTGTGGCAACTTCCTCCGTCGATGATGACTTTCATAGAACGCACGTTGATGCTGGCCTTGGTGTGGAAGATGTGGCACCGTTGGTCTTCTTCTTGGTGGTGTTGGAGCATCAAGACCTTGGAGACCACGAGAGAGAGACTTGAATTGTTGTCACAAAAGACTTGATCATCTTTTCATCTTCGTTCACACGTCGGTGCATGGCCACATGCTCAAGGGCTTCCATTTATTCTTCGCTCATGGAGTCGTATGTGCCATCATCATTGAAGATCATGGTTCGCTTGTTGGTGCATTCGAAGGACTTGTGTCCTCGGCCACCACATGTGAAGAACTTGAAAGAACTTTTCTTGATGGGGTCATTAGGAGGCGCTGAAGATGAGGGAGTCTTGGATCTGTAGGTGCTTGTCGGAGGACGAGTCGAGGAAGGTGTAGGTTGCTTGGAACTTGACTTGTCGCTGGTACTTGGTGATGTTTTAGTTGAGGTAGGAGGTGCCGAAGTCCCGGGAGCTTGAGAGTAGGAGCCATAAGTCTTGGATGAGTACTTGGCGTATTTGAAGTCATCTTGCACTTGTCGCTCGGCCTTGGTCGCTTGATGAACTAGCTCGAGAAGGTTTGAGTATGGTTGGAAGTCGGTAATCCGCTTGATTGGGTGGTTGAGGCCGTTCAAGAAGCATGCCATAGTTTTCTCGTCATCTTCCTTGACATTGGCGCATATCATGGCAACTTCCATTTCTTGGTAGTATTCTTCCACCGTCTTCGTGCCTTGCTTGAGGAGTTGAAACTTCTTGAAAAGATCACTAGTGTATTGTGTAGGCACGAAGCGAGCTCTCATGACATCCTTCATTTCTGTCCAAGTAGCGATTGTTGGCTCGCCTCTTGTTTGTCATCGCTCGATCACTTGTTCCCACCAAATGAGGATGTAGTCTTGGAACTCGAGGGAGGCCATGGCAATCTTCTTTTCCTTGTCGTAGTTGTGAAGACGGAATACATTGTCCACCTTCAAGGCCCATGAGAAATATTCTTCAGGATCATTGCTTCCGGAGAGCTTGGGCATGGTGAACTTGAGCGGAGTTCTTCATCATATTAGCGGTTTTGATGTCGCCCTAGCCATGGAGGAAGGTCCTCAAATGCTCGTTCCTCAAGATGTCGCTCTTGGCATGGAGGAGGGTCTTGAAGCACTTGTTGCACTTGGTGTCATTCTTGTCATGGAGGAGGACGAGGAATATGCGCTTGGTTTCGCCTTTCTTGTTACTCTTGACGAAGTGCTTCCTCTTGTTCACGCACTTGGCGGTTGCGCTCTTCGATGGCTCTAGTGGCCTTGTGGAGTGTGCGTTGCACTTAGAGTGCTTGTTCTTGAAGGATGGCATCACCATCTTGAGGTTCTTGATGTTGCACTTGTGGAGGTATGTGCTCTTGCTCCATTGCTTCTTGCTATTGTTGTCGCGCCCTTTCATGTGCTTGAACTCGACCTTGTAAGACATTGCCTTGGAAAGGATTTTCTTGATCTTGGCAATCTTGAGGATCATCACGTCGAGGAAAGCGAGCTCGTGGAGGACTTGCATCGTAAGAGGAGTAGTACAAAGATTGCCGACTTGAGCGGCGGCTTGAGTGGCATCGTCTTGATGAAGAGGTTGAGGAAGACGGGCGTCGCACGATCATGTTGCGGAATTCTTCCATTTGTGTGGTGAACTTGGCATTGATGTAGTCACGATTCCTTGTTTCCGATTGATGAAGGTCGGTGGCGAGTTGCTCAATGCGTTCACCCAATGCTTCACTTTCTTGATGGAGAGCTTGTTGCGCGACGAAGAAGTGGTTCTTGGTGACGTAGTCGTGATCATCACCTTGCTCCTCGAAAAGTGGGTTTTCCGAAGAACTTGGCCTATCCATCATAACCAAGTGGGGTGAGTAGGAAAATGAGAGAACAATATTGAAGTAACCTTTTGCGAGGATTGTGGATGTAACAAGTATCGCTCAATGTAATGCCACAATAGGAGAATTAGTACAAGGTTTGTTTCTCACACCTAGACAAGTAAAGCTTATGGAGTAGCTCGATTAGGATGGTGGCAAAAATTTCAAGCAAATGTTAGTTAAGATATCGATAAGGTTGAAAAAGTTCACAAAATTGCAAGTAAAGCAAATAGATCAAACCCAAGAATATCACTAGGAACACACACACGGAAGATAGATGGGATCCGCACAACCAAGGAGTGAGCTCAAAATGTGTAACCACGGAAAATGCTCTTGTTGTACGGATGCTAGAGAGACACTAGCTCGATTGCTCAAATGGACAAGATACGCTTGTGCACCAACCTATGAGAGGAACATGCCTTCTTCAATCCCAACTATGCTATGTATGGTGACCAAGGTGATATATCAATGCAAAATGGCTCAATGCTATTGCTTACAAGCTCTTTCTTTCTCCTCTTTTGCTTAAAAGCTTTTTGTCACTATGCTTGATGCTCGTGCCAAGTATTCTATGACACAAGTATGTAAGATATGCATGGGAGAGACTTATGGCACAAAGATGATAGCAAAATCACTACGGTGCACAATATCGTGGCCCAGCAATTCTCAACTCGCTAGTCTTGATGGGTAAGTGACGCAAAATGGCTCGGTTTATCAATGCAGAAGCAAGGGTATGGAGTAAGTGTCGTCGAGGTTACCGTCCTTTCTTACGGTTAGCAGTGTCAACGGTGAAGATCGTTGGCGAAGATGGCTCCGAGGTGATGATGAATGGCGGTGATGTCGATGTCACACATTCCTAAGTAGCTGAAACACCTTAGTAAACAGAAACCGCAACTCAAAATTGGTCAAATGCGGATGGTGGGTGCATTTATGATGAATTTTTGGATGGATTCTAATGGTGGTGGTAATGATATATGTGGATGGGGGATTTGAAGTGCTTCCAAACGAGCTAAAGAACACAAAAAATAGGCTTGGGAGTTGGAAGTTATGGCCAAAACAGAGTTGTAGTCGGCCTGTTTCGAGGGGAGGGGTGCGGGCACCTCGGGGTGTGAGGTGCGGGTGCCCGCGGTGGACCGGGGCAAACAGCCCGGGGGTGCGGGTGCCCGGGGGTTCGAGGTGCGGGCACCTGGGGGTGTCGGATTTGGGTGAAATTTTTTGGGAGATGATGAAATTTCGTGGATTTCGTGATTGGAAGGGTGGAGATTGGTGGGTAGGGGCTAGATCCACCTGCCAAACAACAAATCCATGGACCAAAATAACCAAATCTCACAAGATCCAATAAATCGCAAGAAAAAAAATTGGGCTATTTTTGTGGGGATTTTTGAATTAGGACAAAAAAACAACAAAATCAAGCTAGCAAATGGGGGGATGGGATTCCAAGATGTGAATCAACCTTGCTCATGATACCAAGATGTTGTAGGGTGAAACCCTAGTGGGGATCTTTTCACACTTGGAGGTGCAAAAAGAGGAAGAACACTCAAGAACACAAAGAATAAATCACTCAAACAAACCCAAATAACACATCCACTAGAGTAACAAACATGAGATCCACAAGTATACAAGCACAATTCAAGGAAAGTAGCACTAGGGTAAAGTTCTTCCCACTCCTACGAGATGAGGTCTTGATGTTGATCTTCTCCAAGAGGTGTCCTTGACAATCCATAGGATTCTTCCCAAGGTGGGGTTTGATCTCCAAGAGGAGGGGATACAAGGAGCAAAGCTCTCTAGTGACTATCAAATACTTTGCTCTCCCTCTAAATGAGCTAGGAGGTGGATACTTATAGTCTAGGGACAAGATGAGAGGGAGAGGGGGATACAAGGGTCTTTTGCCCATAATGCTCACAGGCATTTCCGGAGGGGTCCGGGCACCCGGGGCAAAGGGGTCCGGGCACCCGGACCGGACAGACGCTAGCGTGGGTGGAGGGCCGGGCACCCAAGGGTTGATCACCCAGGCACCCGTGGTCAGGGCTGGCATCCAGGCGGGAGAGGGCTGGGGACCCGGGGCATTCAGGCGGGCGGCGATGGGGGGGTCGGGCACCCAGGGTTGGTGGCCCAGGCTCACGGGTGTGGCTCGGCTGCTCCCAGCAGCTGGGCCGGGCACCCGGGGCCATTTGTCCGGGCACCCTGGCAGCCACCACCAGTGCCAAGTCGGGTCCGGGCACCCGGGGTGCTCAGGGGCTGCTCCTAGCCTGCCGGCCGGGCACCCAGGGCCAGGGAGGCCGGGCACCTAGGAGGTCCAATGCCTCCGCGTCTTCGTTCCCTTCTTCTCCTCGGTTGCTTGGGTCTCCATCCTTGCTTCTTTGCGATGATCTCTGAAGTACATAAGAATGCATAACGTGTCTGTTTGAGGTAGAATCCCATTCTCATGTGAATCCGAACGAAACTCGAAGAGGAAAGAATTGACCTCGTTCTCGATGGCGCGTGCACGAGCTCTTGTCATCGGTCCTCTTGGTGCTTGCGGTGGTGATGGAGTGTACATGTGGGTGGTCGAGGGATGCTCCGCATCATCTCCACCCTCTAATCCCCATTCCACCTCCGCCGCCATCGTGTAGCCTCCTTTTCCGTCATGCCCTCCAACCTCTAACCCCATTCTGCCTCCGCCGCCTCCGTGCCCTCCGCCAGATCTACCCCCACATCCCCATATGGATTAGGGGAGGGTTAAGCAGTGATGTTGGGGGAGCATGCTCTCAAGCCCGTCGACTGTGAAGAGGATTGTGTTGAATCGGCGGCAGATAACTCATGGATTACACATGGGTAAGCGTCGATGCCTCTCTAATTGATTTGTTGATTTGTAAATTTGTCCCTATTTGACCGCTAGTCGCATGAACTAAATTTTGTTGAATTGTTCCCTTGCAACCTTTATTTGAATCGAATAGGATTGATCCTGCACTTGCTCTCCAGCTGGCGGTTAGGATGGAAGTCAGTGTGCTGCGTGGTAGAAAACCGCATATGATTACTGGATTTTTCTATCCGAAGGTGGTAGAAACAAGTATGTCGTTCAAAGATTTTCTCGCGGCGCTCCGAAATTCTTCATAAGGGTGGGGCCCCGCTGATGTTGTTGAATAAAAAAATTCAGCAGTTCCGAGCAAAATTTCTCCCACTAACTTGCGATGAGCATCTGGGATTGCTCTTTTACTTTGAATGAAGAAAGCCGCTTCGGTAAAATCCTTAGAGGTGCTTCAGCCACGCAATGAAGATGACAAGGGGAAGGGTGTTCAAAAATATTCTGTCTCTGCTAATAGCGAGTGCCCTAGCACTCCTTGTAAGTTGAAACCAAGCAGAGCTAGTGGTTCTAAAAGTCACAACATGTCTGCTGCCGCTTCTCCCGTCGCTGCTGCAGGCAATGTAGAGCAAGATGCAGAGCCAGACGAAGAGGTTCCTCGAAATGATGATGAGGATGAGAATATGTTCCCTGATCTTGTAGATAGTGCCAATAAACAAGCAATGGAAGATGAATATTAGGAGGAACCTATCAGTCGTGCTAGATTTGATAACACTGACGATGAAGAGAGGCAGAAGAACATCGACAACTTAGTTTTAGATGAATATGATGGGGAGGACATGCAACAATTGAGGGGAACACGGAAGATCCTCAGCTAGCTGTTGGCACCATATTCCAGCAGATGGTGGACTTTCATAATGCAGTGACTACATACTAAATTCTCAATGAAAATACATATGTGATTGATAGGAGTGAGCCAACAAGGTTCACTGTTCATTGCCCATATGATAGGTGTAGATGGAGGTTGCATGCATCACATATGTTGAGGAGCAAATTCATTCAGGTTTGTGTATTTCAGTTTATACTGATTCATTTTATTTTCAGATCATTGTGTAATGTTTTCTTAACTATATTTTGTTTGGGTCCCATTTTGTTTCAGATAAAAAAGAACCCACACCAGCACACTTGTCCACCTAGAGGGGGAGGAGGGAAGGCTAAAACAAAGCTAGCAAAGACTAGGTGGGTGGCAGATGCAATTTTGGATTGGTTGAGAGAAACACCAACACTTGGTCCAACAACACTTCGTGGGAAGCTATTTGAGAAGTACAAGATTAATATTACCTTACATGAGGATTTTCTATGCTAAGGAAATGGCTCTTGACATGATTAATGGTCCTTGGAATGAGAGCTTTCAGTTGCTCTACACATTTAAATCTGAAGTGGAAGTTGCTAGTCCAGGGAGTGTTGTAGAGATTGACAAGCATACTGTTACATACAAAATAAAAGGGAAGTCATTTCAGAAGGAGTGCTTCAAGAGGGATTTTTTTTGTTTCAAGGCTTGTTGGCAGGGGTTTCTTGATGGTTCCCGGCCCTATTTGGCTGTTGATGCAACTGCTTTGAATGGAAGGTGGAGAGGACAACTAGTGGCAGCTTCTGCTGTTGATGGACACAACTGGCTATTCCCAAATGCATTTGGTGTGGTGGAGGCAGAGTCTGAGGAAAGTTGGGTATGGTTTCTGTAGCAATTGCGCAACTTTATAGGTACACCCCTAGGTTTAGCTATACACACAGATGCTTGCAAGGGTTTGGAAAGTGCAGTGGAAATTGTATTCCCTGGAGTGGAGCATAGGGAATGTGTGCGACACCTAGTGCATAATTTCAGAAATAAATTCAAGGGTAAAGTTTATGATGAGAACTTATGGCCAGCATCATACACATGCAGTGAGAGGAAGCATGAGCATCATTTGAGAGTGTTGTATGCTCACAATCGTCTGGTGAAGGAGTACCTAGATGCACATCATGGAAAGTTGTGGTTAAGAAGCGAAGTCAATGAAATCTAGAAAGTAGCCTATGTGACCAGTAACCTGGCAGAGTGTTTCAATGCAAAGATCAAGTCAATGAAAGGGCTTCTAATATGGAAAATATTTGATAAGATTAGGCAGATGATCATGATAAAGATGGCTCTTCGCAAAAGAATAGCAAAAAATGAATATGTTGGCCATCTTATGCTCCCATCTCTTATTAAGGCATTGCATGCCAAGGCAAGAGGACTGAACAAAAAATGCATTCCAGCGGCGACACATGAGGCTGAGGTAACATATACTAATAGTAAAAATAGGGAACGGAGATATCTAGTTAACCTAGAAACTAGGGAATGCAGTTGTAGGCAATGGCAGCTCCGTGGGAAGCCATGCATACATGCACTACATCTGATGACTATTATAGGCGGCGAAGATGGTGAAGTTGATTAATACATTTCTCAATATTTTACTATTGCCAAATTCATGGCTGCTTATGCTTCCAATGTTCCTGCACTCTTGGGAAAAGATCAATGGAACATAGTAGATCCAGGGTTCAAACTACATTCTCATGTACTGACTAGACAACCAGGAAGACCAAGGAAGAACAGGTACATAAGAGGCGAAGAGGGTCGAGTAAAAAGACAATGTAAGTGCCAAAAACGTGGAACCCTATGGCACATTGCTAGGCTATGTTCCAATCCGGTGGATGCTTTATTTGGAGAAGTGGAACAATGGGCAGCAACAAATGCAGAAGAGAATGCAACACTAGAGTAGATTGAAGCTAATAAAGAGGAGAATGAAGCAGCAAAGCGGATTGCAGGTCATGCAGAGGAGAATGAAGCAACTGAATTAGCACTGCCAGCAGCTTGGTATGTATGCAACAACCTTCCCTTTTTTGTGCATTTCTTCACTTTTTATCAATGGCTTATAATCTTTTTTCTGTTTGACCTAGCTCTAGGAAAATGAGAGGAAAAGGAGAGAAAATGCCAACAGAGAAAGAATTTGAAGAATATGAAGCCATGGCTTATGAAGGTTTTGAACCCTGTCAACTGGCCAGTGGAAGTTCTCCGTCAGCACCTCGACATCCACCACCTGAAGTGAAGATCAAAAGGAAGAAGAAAAATGTGGATACCCACCTAGGGAAACTAGGAGCAAGGTTGTTAAGCCGTCTCGGAACACAAGGATCAAGGAAAAGATGTGAACTTCGAACGTTGAATGCAAGTTGTAAACTTTAAACTTTAAGGATTTGTACTAAGGTCTTTGTGGTCAATTTGAACAAATGTGAAAACTTGTAAGGTTTAATAATGCTATTTGTACTTTCATATGAAATTTGAGGCAAAATTTGAATTTGAGGTAGAATTTGAATTTTAGGCAAAATTTCAATTTGAACCAACACTTGAACTCCATTGCCCTCTGGTGTGATGTTGCAATGTTTGCTGAACTATTATAAATGTTAGGTGACCAATCTGATTTCTTTTGCGTGGTAAAACTTATAGTCATGGGAAATGTGCTCCAAGTGAGCTCCGAAGCTAGGGTAAACAGCCCCATTTGTAATCAAGTTTTTTTGGACCTACTCTAAATGAGCCAAATATTTTTTTATTAATACCTATTCAATCTATATAGTGTAGATTCGAAGTCTCACTATTTATTGAATTAATCTTCATATTTTTACACTTTTTTTAAAAAGTGTGCTTTAATAGAAAACCATTAAAAACACGTTTAAAATCTGAAAATGGAAAACTAAGTTCATATCCTTCTTATTCACTTTGAAATGAAGCTTTGGTGATTTTTTATTTTTTTTATTTTAAAAAAACCTAAACCCTACCTCCTCTCCTTGAACTCTCTGCAACGTTGTACGTGATAGCTCAAATGTGTGAAGGTTTTTTCATGAAAATGCCCATAGAACAAGATTATGATTTTTTTGTTGGTAACATGTCACATAAGACAACATTGTGCGCAGGTTATATATTTTTTCAATTTTTTAAATTAATGGTGCTCATTTGACCACGATCATGCCAGTTGTTTTTTTAAATGTCCGTGGACCAAGTTTAGTATTTTTCCTCGTTAGTGTGTCTTATAAAATGAGGAACGACGAAGGCTTCATTTTTCTGTATTTTTTTTTTAAAATTAGTTATGCTCAGTTGAATATTGGTCAAACCCTAGACAACCCCGTTGGCCAATCAAAACCCCTCTAAACCCGCGAGGTTTCGCCTAACCCTAGATGCGAACATCAACCGTCCGATCATACCCTAGCGCCAAGAGACAACCCTTAGATATGGTCTTCTAGAAGGAATTCCAAGGCAAGACTGCATGCAGGCTCCGCACTATTGGATCACATGGACGGCTCTGCATCTTGGATCCTTGGGCGATCCACGAGAGGCGGTCCACGAGAGGTTGGTTGTGCTCGCCCACCATTGCCTCACCTTTCTTCTACTTCTTCTTCTGTGGTGACCAGAGGAGCCACTCGTCTTCTTCTTCTTCTCCGGCGACTAGATATGTTGAGCTCCATTTCAGCCTCCAGCCCCTTGTGGCCCTAGTACCATGCCACCGAAAAGGTTGACTTCAAGGGAGGACAAGAATGGCAACTTTGGGCGTGAGTTCGTGAAATGCGAGAGCAAGCCAGAGGGGCAGGTTAGATCTCATGATTTTTCTCTGATTCTTTTCTCTTTGCTTCTAATTATTTTTTGTTGCATCTAGGATTTAGGGTTCATAATTTTGCTTCAGATCGTGAAGAAATGCACACATTTTGAATGGCTAGATGACTATGTTCGGAGGATTCAAGGGGAGAGCTTGCTTCAATTCAATGGGGCCGCAACCTGGGAGCTCAATCTGTCGTCAACCACTCAGAATTTGGTCTCTGAAAGTGCTACTCCGACAGTTGGGGATGCGGATCTGAAGGGGAATTAAAGAAGAAGAACAAGAACTTGAGGCAGTTGATTCAATTGAACAAGTAGGCGAATCTGATAGCTTTAGGATTTTATTTTTGTATAGTTGCCCTAGGATTTGCTTACTTGCTGGTCATCACTCGTTAGAGATGTTATTTGTGTCGTGTCATGTGCTCTAGGATTTGCTTAATGGTTTGTGGATCATGTGCTCTCTGTGTTGCTTACTTTGTGGATCATGTGCTCTTTGTGTTGCTTAAACTATGTCTCTATCTCCATCTCTAAATCTCTGTAGGTGTTAGTTTTTGACACTTTCAGTTTCTTCAGTTTCGTTAGACAACACCAAGCACAAGATAAAAAAACGTAGTTCTTGGGCACAAATGGAACCAAGCTCTGGTTGGGCCGTTGCATTACATTGACTGTTGAAGGCCCACAAAGATAAAAAAGTCCTAGAAAATAGTGCATGCGCTGGCTCTGTTTCCCCCCTGTTTTTTTGCTTGATTGTTTTGATTGCACCTATAGAGATTGAGTGCACGTTGGTTACATTACAAAAATAGGTTACATCATTTGAAATTATACAACAATTGGTATTGCCACCAACAAGTCAACAATTAGCATTTTGTTTCATGCAATATGGCCACCAACAAGTAAAAATGGGCAACCCTTCAAAATTTATTTTTCTCATGCCAAATGGCCACAAACTATTCAAAAAATAGGTTCTTTTTGTTCATACAATACAGGTATCCTACAATATATATGGGCACCAACAATTCCGAAAAAATTAGCTTCTTTTTCTTGTTATTTTCAACATCAACATGGCTCATTTTTCTAGCTTTAGTTTCCTTTTTGACACCTCAACTAGTCCATTAGCCGTCTGTGCCAAAACTTGGAACCAATAAAAGATATAAGGGCCAAAATTATTTTCATCACGCCAAATGGCCACAAACTATGCAAAAATTAGCTTCTTTTTGTTCATACAATATATAGGGCCACCAACAATTCAAAATTTTTAGCTTTTTCCTTCTTATTTTCGACATCAACATGACTCATTTTTCTAGCTTTAGTTTCCTTTTTGACATCTCAACTAGTCCATTAGCCGCACGTGCCAAAACTTGACCCTAAAATATTAAGGCCAAAATACAAATATTACAAACATGAATATAACACGCCGAATGGGCTACCCTCCAACCATTTTTACTCCCTTTTTACAATGCTAACCCCAAAACTTGGAGGGAGTGACATTTTTTCATTTTTAGACAATTGTTTTTTGAAATATCCAGCGCTTGCTGGTTTTCATTGAGGGATACCCTTTCATTGGTTTAGCAGAAGGAGAGGTTAGAAAAGGGGTATGTTGGAAGAGAGTTTACATAGCCGTCTAGGGCTCGGCTGCGACACCATATCCATCTAGCGATATCTCACGTCAAATAAGGGTACAACCAATGACATATAAAAGTAGCAAGCAAAACATAGATAACCAACGACATATCAAATAAAAGTAGCAAGCATAACATAGTTCTTACATAAAACATGATAAGGTTACTAACATGATATAACACGACAGAGATAAAAAGTTCACGGTACAACCAATGACATAATTAAGATAGAAATATATAAAAAGCCTTAACACTCTAGGGCAAGAAAAGCTTCACGAGACCGAGCCTTCACCACCATCTACACTACGCCTCCTCTTCACTGCTCCTCCTCCATGTAATCCTCGCCGAGGTAGTAGGGGAGGCTGTGCATACCATTGCGGGTGGGGAAGATGCTACCGAAGTTCGTGAAGATGTTGTAGGTGGTGAATGCGATGAACTCACACCCACACCAAAACACCTTGCCGAGGAGGTAGTATGCATCAAATCCATTGGTGAAGTTGGCGATGAGCCCTATCGGCGGAGTAGTGGAGTTTGGACGCACCTCCTCAAGTTGGAACATCACTACTGCAGGATGCTGCTAACGCGACACTACGATCAGAGACCCTTTGACGAAACTGTGTGCGGTGCATTAATCACAAATGAGGATGTAAAAACCCCCGTCAAAAAAGGTGCAAAACGTTTGCGATGGTAGAGCCATCAAACACGGTTCAGATTTTTGTTGCGTGTTGCGTGTGCGATTCAGGGCACACGGTTAACCCGTTCGAACTGTTTGCGATGAGGCAGAACAACAGAAACAGGCAGCCATATTAATGTGTGTGTGATATACGGCATACAGTTCACTTTGATGAACAGTTTGCTATTAGGGAGTGCAACAGAAATAGTTAGCCAGATCAAGGTGTGTGTGATATAGGGCATACGGTTCACTCAGTCGAACTATTTTCGGTTAGAGAACACAACAGAAACGGTTCAACTTAACAAGTGTGTGTGACACGTGGCAAACAACCGACTCAACGGCGAGCAACCATGTGGTCAACCTTCTGCCATCAATAAATTTTGACCTTCTTTCTCGTCACATTGCAGATTACAACGCAATAAGTAATTGCAAATCTGTTCAACCTATCAAACTAATATGTGTTCACACTTAGCACTAGGCTATAAAAACTACCCACTCGAAAATTACTTCACAATTCCTCTCCTCATCACCCACAAAACTAGTCTTTCCTGCCAAGTCATTCCGCCATGACTGATAGGAGGAGTTTAGGGTGGACATATAACTAGGCAACAAAGACCAAGGCCGCGGAAGCACTAGAGAGGTCCCTTCGCGAAGCCGCAGCCGCAGCAGAGATGTCCTGGCGCGCCGCGGAGCCCTCGAACAAGTTCTCACGGGCACGCGAGGGCTCTCACAAGCGCATTCATGGCGCCGGCCAATGCGACGAGCTGGCATTCCTAAAGTCCTTCGCTGACGATGATGACATTCTCGTTGGCGTCACTACACAGAAGGAGCTGGTCGACGGCTTGATGAAGCTGCTCAAGATCAGTGATGCCTCGGTTGACAAGGCGACCGGCCTCATCGAACAACTCATGGGTGACAATGCGAAGCTCCTCAAGGCGCTCGCCGAGAAGGATGAGGAGGCCACCGGATGGAAGATGCTGCATGAGCAGAGCAGTGCATCAGGGATGACGCTGACAATGGTCGTCGAGGAACTGATGGGTGACTTGAGGAAGCTCTGGATCAAGCGCGAGCAGGAGGTGGTGGAATCCGTGGCTGCTTTGAAGAAAAGTCATGAGAAATTGAAGGAGCTACAGGATGTTGTTGCCTAGTGATCCATCAACGAGTAGAGACAGTAGCGACCCAGATCGTTGTTTTCAATTTCCTTCTTCTCTTGCCCCCGTGTCTTCCGGGCTTTGCCGCTTGTGGCATTTTAAATAATCAGGAATATGTAAGATAATTATTATCCGCGCCATTGTAAATTTGTCGTTCTATTATCCGTTCCCATTTTATTTGTGGTCGTATTATCCGTTGCCCTATGTGGCAATTTAAATTAGGGCGGAATACAAGTTGAAAACACGAACAAAGCAAATGCTACCATGGGATCACAAGCAAACACCCTCCGTCCATGTGCTTTAATTAACCCAATAATGGAGAAGTTGTGAGCGAGGCGGGCGGCGGCCGGTACATGGAGGTCAAAGAGCTCGCTTCCCGTGAGCATGGGTGGCCTTGCTGCTCGCACGTGTCCC
The DNA here is from genome assembly GCF_002162155.2 of Triticum dicoccoides. Taxonomy (NCBI): domain Eukaryota; kingdom Viridiplantae; phylum Streptophyta; class Magnoliopsida; order Poales; family Poaceae; genus Triticum; species Triticum dicoccoides. The sequence goes on from NC_041389.1 coordinate 270,604,013, forward strand.
GTCGAGCCAGCGAGGTAGATAGGATGCACGCGTCCCGTCGAGCCTGCATGGCGGACTGCTCGCATGCGTCCCGTCGAGCCTGCACGGCGGACTTCTCGTGGTCATCCCGTCTAAGCAAACAGCTGCATGCACGCCATCGAGTATGGTTAAATTTTGACACGGTTAATATAATACAACCGTTTGCGATATTAACGTGTCAGCTTTTTGTTTCAAAAAGGACTTCGTTGGCTACTAATGTGTGCACCTCTTCTCAAATTGCATGATTTTTTTTACCACGGCATATATGTGCCATGTCACGAAACCATGCCAAGCTTCATGTTTTTTGGGTGAGTTTTGGATTTATTTGGATTTAAAAACCGAGATTCTCAATGTTTCAGGACAACGACAAATTTGTAGTTCATTCCTATTCCTTAAATGAGACCTAAACATGCACCCAATGACACATGTATGATTTCCCACCCATTTTGCTTTACTGGAGCATGTGCTTGTAGTTCAAATTTGAATTATGGACTACATTAAATGCGTAGATAACTTAGTAATTAGTAATATATACAATGGCCAAACGAACCTTGGACAATTTCAAATTTCAGCTTGACACCCCTGTTATTCTATGTTGCCTATAGAAAACAAAGTTCAAGGCGAGAAGAGGCAGCGATTATTGTTTTGCCCACAAGAGGGGCATGTTTCCCTACCAGAACCACGAGGGTTGCGACAGGCTCCGGTTTGTAAGAGGCTTGTAATATAGCTTCGCCCAAATTGGACAATTTTATGTACCATGTAGTGATACCATGCCAAGTTTCATGATTTCCTGTTGAGTTTTGGATTTACAGAGATTTAAAAACCGAGATTCATAATGTTTGTGGCCAAGCCAGGACGGCGAGATGGTTGAATTCGTTCCCATTCGTTCCATGGGACCTAAACATGCACCCCATGGAAACATGTACATTTTTTCTAGCCATTTTGGTGCTCTAGAGCATGTGTTTGTAGTTCCGATTTGAATTATGGACATTATATGCCTAGAAAATTCAATTAATGAATAAAAAGGTCAAACGAACCCTGAATAATTTCAAAGTTCAGCGTGAATGTCCCGTTGTTCCGTGTCGCATGTAGAAGAAAATACGAGGCTAGAAGAGGGAGCGATTATTGTTTGTCCCACAAGGGGACACGTTTCCCTATCGAAACCATGAGGGTTCTTGCGATAGGCTCCGTTTTGTAAGAGGTTTGTAATAAAGCTTGGCCCAAATTGGCAATGTTTTTACCACGACAGATATGTGCCATGGCATGACACCATGCCAGCTTTGATGACTTTCTGGTGAGTTTTGAATTTATGGGGATTTAAAAACCGAGTTCAAAATGTTTGAGGACGAGCCAGGACACCGGTACGGTTGTAATTCGTTCCCATTCCTGGCATGGGACCTAAACATGCACCCAAGGACACATGTATAATTTTGCTAGCCATTTTGGTGAACTGGAGCATGTATTTGTAGTTCAGATTTGAATTATGGACATTAAATGCCTAGGAAACTCAATTAGTGTATAAAAAGGCCAACCGAACCCTGAATAAGTTTAAATTCAGCACGAATATCATGTCGTTCCATGTTGCCTGTGGAAGAAAATACAAGGCGAAAAGAGGCAGTGATTACGTTTCTCCCACAAGGGGAACAAGTTTCCCTATCGGAACCACGAGGCTTCTTTGAGAGAAGCACCATTTTGTAAGAGGTTTGTAATAAATCTTGGCCCAAATTCGACAATGTTTTTACCACGACATATATGTGCCATGGCATGACACCATGCCACCTTTGATGACTTTCTGGTGAGTTTAGTATTTATGGAAACCGAGATTCCAAATGTTTGAGGATGAGCGAGGACGCGGGTACGGTTGTAATTTGTTCCCATTCCTGGCATGGGACCTAAACATGCACCCAAGGACACATGTATAAATTTTCTAGCCGTTTTGGTGAATTGGTGCATGTATTTGAAGTTCAGATTTGAATTATGGACATTAAATGCCTAGGAAACTCAATTAGTGTATAAAAAGGCCAAACAAACCCTGAATAAGTTTAAATTTCAGCACGGATATCCTGTCGTTCCATGTTGCCCGTAGAAGAAAATACGAGGCGAAAAGAGGCAGTGATTACATTTCGCCCACAAGGGGGACATGTTTCCCTATCGGAACCACGAGGCTTCTTTGAGAGAAGCTCCGATTTGTAAGAGGCTTGTAATAAAACTTGCGCCAAAATGGACGAAAAAATTCCTCGACATATATGTTACATGTCGTGACACCATGCCAGGCTTCACAATTTTTGGCTTAGTTTTGGATTTACGGGGTTTAAAAACTGAGATTCTTCTCACGAAATGTTTTCAAATAGCACACAGTTCACTCACGAAAGCCGATATTCAATGAAAACATCGTGGAAACCATATTTTAAAGTTTCATAAAAATATGAAAAAAATGTGGGATGTTAAGAAGGTGATGTTTTATTGTGACACAAAACTTCAAGTTGAAAAACATTACGACATGTGAGCTATGAAAAAGATAAATTCAGCCCTGGATAGTGACATTACTATTCGACACTATTCAATGCTGATTTTATCTTTTTCATAGCTCACATCTTGTAATGTGTTTCAACTTGAAATTTTGTGTGGCTATAAAACATAATCCTCTGAACTTCCCACATTTTTTTCAATTTTTTTTGAAAATTCAAAACATCTTTTTCTCGTGGTTTTCACCGGTTTCCACCGAATGTGAGTTTCCGTATGATATTCTTCCCCCCTGCTGCGCGCGCGATCTGAGTCGTGCGCTCTGATTGGCCAAAACCCAAACCCCACAGGTCATACGTGTGCACCATTGGATGCTCCCAGATTGAACGGCAACCCTAAGCCCTTTCGACAACACATGCAGTACATGGGTAAGCACTGTGCACATGCGTCGTGCTAGCTCACGCTTCCTTCTCTACTAGGTTTTCAAAATAGGCTACCGTTTCTCGCCACTCCTCTCATCGATTTCCCGCCTCTTCTCTTATCGTTTTCCCGCTACCAGTGTCAGTGCTCACTGAAGTCTAGCGGCGACACACCGGCCATGTAAAATATCCCACATAGTTTCTAAAAGCACAAATGTGTGTGATAGGAGGGAGTAGGTCCCATAGGGTGACCAGCGTGAAACACCTTAATGGCAAGGAGGCAATTCTTATCAGTAAGGCCCGACTTCCCATCCACTATCCAAGTCGAATAGAACGCAGAAGTTAAGCATGCTCTGGCTGGAGTAGTCCAAGGATGGGTGACCCGGTGGGAAGTTGCATATCTCAAGCTTCATTTAAATGCCATGACACGATCATTATAGAGATATATTATATCTCTATAGTGACCTATGATGGCAATTTGATAAAGCTTGGGATCCTCGTTTTGCTAATCTGTAGACTATGTTTTTATGGGTTATTTTTTGCTCTAAAATTCAAAGAATGATTGACTTCACCTGTCATGGCGATTATGTAAACCTACTATGTTTTTATGGGTTATTTTTTCCTCTAAAAAATTGAAGAATGATTGGCTTGACCTGTCATGGCGATTATATAAAACTTTTTCAGGTTGCATGCAGGGTATAGGGGCAGGATGTTCTTCTTGATCATGTCTTCCTTGTGCGGCTTATAGACGCGACACATATCTGTGGGCTCCCCGAGGTATATATACTATCCTTTACCAAAAATTAGGGGGGCACACACAATCTATCCCTTTGAGCCAACAATGAGAAGGGTTTGACCATGATGGTTTCCTATTGATACTAGTAAGGCACACGTGCATTGCAAGCATGAGATTTGGTAACCAAATTATGAATAAATACCACACTACAGCATGTAAGCTTTGAGTCATATATTCATGATGTAGATGTTCATTTAATTCTTATAGTTCATCTCATCCAAAATCAATTAGTTTTATAAGAAAATCTATTTTAAGATTCATGGAATTGTGCATTGTAAAGCATAAAGTAAAAACAAAAAGTGACAATTCATTTAGAAAAAAAAGTTTGGGTAATTAAGATATGGAAGATTCTAGAGAACAAAGGAGAAGTGCTTGTGTTTTGAGGTTTGTGCATTATGCTTAAGTTCAACCATGGTGTCCTCTAGATTGTACATGTGGCAAAATCTGGTGGAATGTAGGTGAAATCCAACGGCTAGTAGTGCTCGGATTTGCCATCTCTATATTGTCGGATTGGCTTTATCCAATGACCAACTTTCAAAGTTAGTCGCACACTATATAGGGGTATAGATATAGATATGTCCCATGCTAGACCAAATAAAGTTTGAGTGCATGCATGGGATGACCCCCCCCCCCCGCGCCGCCTCGAAGTTGGGAAACTAACATCGTATGTATTGAACCAGGCTTGGAGTCGGGTACGGCGTTCGGTTTGTAATTTAGTTGGTGGCACATCGAAGTTGTGCATTTGGGATTTAAACACATCACACACCACCGTACCTATACATATTTTCGGGCCACATGCAGTGTATACAGGGTCTTTTGATCGACCACGTATCCCTTGTGCGGTTTTTTTGTGACAACACGCATATCCGTGGGCTCCCCGAGTTTATATATATCACCCCTTTGACCGATAATGAGGGGTATGTGTTGTCCATGAATGGATTCCTCCTAGTTCGTGTTAGGGCCGGTCACCGTCATATGTCGCTCAACCAAAGCTCGAGCTCATGCGTTGTCAGGATTCCCTCCCACATGCTCGGATTGCTGGGTTCGACCTACATCATACCCTGCGTATCTCGTCCTTAACTACCTTGCCTTCATGGTTGTTGTCTGTATCGAGAGGTAGGCACCACATCTAAATTGTACACTATTCTATATTGAAAACACACATCACCCCTTCCCAACATACATCATTTTGGGCCGCATGCAAGAGGTGTTGGTTTTGTGGTCCCTCTCATGCGATATTTAGGATGGTTTAATCTATTGGCCCAAGCGGTTTATCAACAACAACGATTGTCGTTTGACCAAACGGTAGATTCATTGGTCCGTCTTATGGTACGTCATGGTGACATGCATGTATGACCAAAGTATCGATCATTACGTGCATCCGCCCCGCTGACACAAAGTGGGACGTGGTGGGCCAAGCATCCTAGCTAGGTATGACATTATGTCATTATATACATATATATATATATATATATATATATATATATATATATATATATAAGTGCCACCAAAGTTATGCATTGTGTATTTAAAGTTTTAAACATCCCCAATATTCGTACATATATTTGGCCACTTCCAGGTGGTTCTTGACTTCTGGCCCCTCTCATCGATTTTCGACGACACGCCCAACCATGGCCCCACGCGGTCAAAGTTGTGCATTGGAATTTTGAACGTTACAGACCACCCTTTTCACTCATATATATTTGGGCCACATGCTGGTGTGGCTGTTTTCTGGCCCTCTCTAACGTTATTTTTTGCTGCAAAGACTCTGATGACGCTCAAAGGACACGGGTATAATATCTTAACCGTGTGCGATACAAGTGCGCTGTGAATCACCACGCCTACGCAAGAGCGAGCAAAGGTGGAGGTACTGGCTCAACCGTGTGCGATGCAAGTGCGTTGTAAAATCACCACGACCGCGCATGCGCGAGCAAAGGGTGGAGGTACTGACTTAACCGTGTGCGATGCAAGTGCACTATAAAACCACCACCTGTGCAAGCTAAAGGTGGGTAAGTTTATTTGGAAATTAGGACGAACCGTGTGCGATAGACCAGCTAGCTAGAAATATAAAAACAAACTACCCGCCTTGAGCGTTGCAAAAATTGGCAGTTCCGCGCCACTTTTCCTTATTATCATACACCCATATTGTTATTGGACCGTGCGCGATCTTGGGCACTCCCACCCCACATCAGTTCCTTTACCCAAATTTTAGTAGCCATCGTACTTCAACTGTCGCCCACACTCCTTCAGCACCAACCTTATAGTAAAATTGCAGTAGTCGAGGCATTTGAACCATCGCCCTCCCTCGTCCACCACCATCTCCACCACCATTACTAAAATTTTCAGTAGCCACGGCGCATCCTGAAACACCCCCCGTCCATAGTCCCCACCCCTCCCCCCTCGAACCCTAGCTCGCGGCCGCCCCCGGTGCCGCCGCCAACCCCTACCGGTGTGCCCATTCCTCCTAGCTTAGATAATAAAGTTCAGGTTACCCAGCGATTCCCATACCGCCGCCCCACTCCCCTGAGTTTTTAAATGAGGCCTGTGGTGTCCTTCCCCACCAGATCCACATTCCCTGCTCTAGAATGTCGCAGCCTAAGATCGACCACGTATCTCGGGGAGCCCGACGAGCGTTCGGCCAAGAAGAGGTTTATCATGGCCTCTCCGGCGGACGTCGGCGAGGTGGCCGCCATTCACCCTGACCTGTCAATCCCGGAGCAACACGTCGCCATGGAAGCCGGTGATGACGTTGACTATGTTGCCATGCCGAAGGATTCATGTCAGCGAGCTAGCGTATTAATGTATCTCGGGAAAGCTGGCTACGACATCAAGCTCGTCCACATCGACGGCTTCACGCGGGCCATGTCACAGGTTAAGTGGTCCATCCCCAACCCCTCTGGTTCAACCGCCGTCGATCTCTTAGACGGCCGTGCTGCTGATCTCTTCCACCAAGCAGTCAAGGATTTTCAAGATTTATACGCCATCGAGCCTATTTTGACATTTCTGAAGGACACGTTCTATGGCGGCGGAGGGCACCCACAAAGGTTCTTCCAAGGTGAAACAGCCCATCTGTGACATCAGAGAGTGCACCATGGGTCTGTGCTCTTCCAACGGGAAGGATCCCGTCCATGAAATGTGAGGCAACATTCTATCAGCAAATCTTACCTTTTCTAGGTTGCCAACCCATACCCTTTGTTGTAGTAGCATTTGTCGTGCGGTGCTTTAACTGTGCCATGTTTAATTATTTCAGTTATGCAAAAATGTATTGTTCAATAGGGCTATGTGATGTTTAAGTGTGAATTGTCCACTTCAATTTCATGAATGGCTATATTTGGTTGTTTATAGTGAGTAGATGCCTTGTTTATCTGTATTTGGTTGTTAGGTTGGTTGGAGTGAGCATTTTTCCAGTTATTAAGCAGATGCCTTTTTTTATATGTATTTGGTTCTTAGTTTGGTTGCAGTGAGCATTTGTCCAGTTATCAAGCAGATGCCTTGTTTATCTGTATTTGGTTGTTAGGTAGCTTTTTTAGCATTTGTCCAGTTATCAAGCAGATGCCTTGTTTATCTTTATCCGCTTGTTAGGTTGGTTGCAGTGAGCATTTGTCCAGTTTTCAAGCATATGCCCTGTTTATCTGTATTTGCTTGTTAGGTTGGTTGCAGTGAGACTCTATCCAGTTTTCAATGGCTATATTTGGTTGTTATACTAGTCATTTATGCCTTGTTTATTTCAGTCATTCACAATGTGTTGTTCATTTTGTGCAAGTCGGAACTGTGCCGCTCGACTACATCAATACCAGTTTGAACGGCTATATTTGGTTCCAGTTATTCTTGGTGTAGTTAACACATGCCCTTTACTTCAGTTTTACACATTTATCCAGTGTGATGTTCAAGCATTACCTACGTTCTATTCATTTTCAACAATACCAGTTTGAACTGCAATATTTGATGGCTATTAAGCCTGCTGTCGGTAACATTGTCTTCCATTTTATATCTGATTTAACAGCATACTGAAACCAACACATTCAAGCTATCATTTGGAGATGTTGTTCTTTACCTTTGCTATATTTGTTTGATGTTAAGGTTGCTGTACTTATCATGCCTTTCCACTACTTATGCAAGACAACAATGGGAGTGGCCACCATTTTCCGCCGAGGTTAGCTTCATCCCTCGGCTTGTAGTCCCCCCGTCATTCCATAATGTAGTGCATATAGAGTCAGGCATGAACACTTGTTAGCTTCTAATATTGACTTGTTGCTTGTAGGTACATATGCCCTTGGCAAGGATCCACGCATCGACACTTTTTGCATATGGGGCAACGAGATATTCATGAACAAGCATCAAGTGAGGAAACTGATAAGGATTATTAGCAAAAAGATAAGAATGGTGGCATGCAAATTATTTGTTTATGCTCTATCCAACACAACAGTGAGCTGTAGGATGGTAACTGCAAACTCTGCAGCCTTCTCTTTTTACTACCGATAATGAGTTGTTAGGCAACAATGTCTGAATCTTTTTCGTTCACAGTGGTTCTCGAAAGAGTTCACTCAAGATTACCTCGCAAAGTGCATGATTGGTGGACATGCAATGAAGGTTAAAGTATTCCATCCAGACTACAATGAGCATCAAGAAGTCGTAATGAAGACAGTGAAGGATGGACGGGCAACCATCACAAGGGGTTCGCCTAGAGTCGTGCGTGCATTACGCATGGAGGAGGGCACAATATGGGCATTCCGCTTCACCTTCTCCAACAACTAGAATGTCTTTCGCCTATTTCTTTACAGTCTTTAGTACAACTGTGGTTCATCATTCTTTGCTTTGTGCTTCTATAGTTCTTCAGTATATGTACATGTGCATCGAATTCTGCATTCGTGGTTGAACCTATATTTGTAATAAACATGGTTGGATATGAAATAAGTGATTTCGTACTTCCAAATTCAAAACATGTGATTTTTAAATTAGGGATTAATTAGGGATTACACTGCACACGGTTTGCAAAACTGAACCGTCTGTTATAGACGCGGAGATCAGAAACGTTTCTAGGATCCAGTACGTGTGCGATCAATCTCCACTGCACACACGACATCCTCTTGAAAACTATTTGCGTTAGGCCACCTTGCGCAAATGTTTACCACATAAAACTGTGTGTGATGGACAACCTTTGCCACACAGTTTCTTCTATGCACTGCGTGTGATGCATTAAACAACGCAAATGATAAAATTGTTAATATTGTGTGCAATGGCAACACTATCACAAACGATTTTACAGGAAAAATTGTGTGTGATGTACCCATGAACGGAAAAGTTTTCCTTGGAGCAACTGTGTGGGATGTACATACGAACAGAAACGTTTAGCGGGGACTGACTGTGCGGGATGTACTTGCGACTGAAAACAATTTCGCCTGTATAATTGTATTTTTTAGCTCTACTATACGTATTTCCGTATTTGAGCTTTCGATGTTTTCACACAACCTCATTTTGCCGAGCTTGTGTGTGCCAGGAGGGCATATCCCCAACTGTTTCTGTGTCGTGTGGGATGGACCCCCTATCGCCATCATTCACTAGGTGACGGTTTCAAATGCCGTCGTGGAAAGGGGTTAAAAACCGTTTGTATAGCACCAACGCATACCAGTGCATCACCGGCGAGCCCACCGGGAGGGGGGGTGAAGCCCTCACTGAGCAACCACTATGCAAAACCCTGTGCACCCCTCCAACATGAGATCTCCCACACGCGGAGTGTTGTCTCCATGACAATGCCAGTGGGGTACCACCTCTCCGGCACGGTCGGTGGCAGCTGGAAGGTGGGGCTGTTGTACTGCATCCTCGCCTTGCTTCAAGTGTGCTTTGGATTTGGGTGAAGAAGAGAAGGGGCAGCGCAAAATGGATGTGTGGAGAATAGGTGGAGAGGTGGGTGGTTTAAATAAGGGGAATGGCACCGGCCGCATGTCATGGTGCTAAGTCTGACAGTAAGAGTAGGGGGTACATATGAAGAGGCAAGGCTCTAGCTACGGCGAGGTTGTACACACAAGTTTTACGAGTTCAGGACCCTCTCGGAGGAGGTAAAAGCCCTATGTCTCGGTGCCCTGAGGCGGTCGACTGGAATAGTGGTGTGTGTGTGTGTCACAGGGGGTGCGAAACCTTGTGCCAGAGGAGGGGGTGGCTTATATAGAGTGTGCTAGGACCCCAGCCGTCCACCGTTATAGGTTTCAATGTAACTTAAGATAGGGCGTTACTGGTAATGCTAGCTAGAAAGAGCTATTAATGATCTTTAAGACTACAGAGTGAACGCCTGACCGTTGCCATCCAGAGTGACTCTAGGTCTTCTGTACTCCAAGTGGTTTCTTGTATGGTCGAGTGACTTCATCTTGGTCGAATGGAATTGAGGGTATCTGAGTGAGGTAATTGGTCGAGTGGATTGCACTCCATGGTTACTTCAGTCGGTATCTCTTGTTATACTTTGAATGTCCTTGATTCTAGGGTAGTGACCTTTGGTAGGGCATATAGGTCGGTCCTATGACCCTACCCTAGGTCCATGGCATCGTCATTAGCCCCCGAATGGATTGAGGTCCGAGTGAAAAGAGAGTTGAAGTTGATCCTGTCCTGATTTTTATGCTTCGTAGGCATTCTTACTGAGTTCGGGAATCATGCTGAAACTTCAAATTTATTTCAGCCTCCTTGATCGATTCCGAGGTCATCGAGTGAGCTATACTGGCAGTCTTCGAGTGCTGATATGGTAGGAAATCTGCGGAGCAATCGGTTACTCTGCGGTTGCCGGATCTCACGGGATTTGAAACTTTGGGGAAGCGCGCGGGACAAAGCACGCCGCAATAAACGGGGTGGATAGATAGGGGTGCCTCGATTCTCGCGGCACCTTTTTTGCCACGTTTCAGGCGCGGGACTATTGCGGGATTTGACAGGATTGCTCGGGCCCATGAGTCAGCCGATCAGAAGTAGGCTCATAAAAGGCGTTGAGGCCGATGTATTTGCACAGTGCGCATTATTCCCCTTCTTCTTCCTCTGCTTCTCCACTGCGTCTTCCTCCACTCTCGACGTTGCCGCCCCGTCCATGTGCAGTTCACCGCGATGGTTAAGGACAAGAAAGCGGCCCTGGAGTGTGAAAAGAAAGCAACGGCGATGGTGAAGGGCAAGAAGACGAGTCATGGGTCATCGTCGCGGTCCGGATTGCCTCCTGGTTGGATCCAGGGGGACTGGATTTGGTCCGCGATTCGGAAAGAAGATCTGGAGGATCTGGCCGCCGCGGGCTTGATTGCTGACGGGTCTTTGAGGCTGCCAGGGAACGAGATCAAGCCTCAGCCGCAGGAGGGTGAGTGCATCCTCCTCGCAACTCATGTCGACCGTGGTTTCTCTCTGCCTCCGCATCCCTTCTTCCGGGGGTTTCCTGAACTTTTTTGGTGCCCAACTTCACCATTTTTCTCCCAACACTATCACATACCTTGCTGCATATGTTTCTCTGTGCGAAAACTTCTTGGGTTGTAGACCGCATTGGGGTCTATTAAAACACATCTTTAGCTGCCGTTCCCAATCTGTGAAGCGAATCCGACTGACAAGAGGACGCACGTGATCCAAATGTGCGGGGGTTTAGGGATTCAGATGAGGGTTAGGAGTACTTTTCCCCCTATGACACTTCCCGAGTCAGTTAGGGGATGGCAATCGACCTGGTTCTACTGCCAAGATATTCCGACCCCCGGTCAGTCGACCGGTCTTCCTTCGTTCACCATGGATTGAGTCTAGCAACCTTCTTCATTGATCGTGACTGCAGCAAAGAAAGTAGAGGTGTCCATGCTAGTCGTGCGGGTAGTCCAATTGGTCCATGAGGGTGTGACTGGCATGGATTTGTTGGAGGTGTTTCTCAGTCGACGCATCCAGCCACTCCAAGCTCGTGATCATCCAATGTGGATGTACTCGGGCACCAATGACACCGCTCGGGTCCACCTAGAGGAGGTCCTCGATGAGACGGTAGCACAGTGGCTACAGAGCATCACTGGGAACAAAGACAACCCCAGGGGGTCTAGAAGGGTTGCACCATCCGACCCTGAAAATGAGCCGGATAAGGTCTGATCCTTGTTACCGAGTGTCTTTTTATTATGATTTGCAAATATCCTTGAATTCCGATTGATGCTTGTTTAACTTCTTGCCTTGCAGATTTATACTAAGATGTATGTGATGCCAAACGGGGAGCATGTCCAGGAGGGAGTGGAGAGCACAGACGAGAGTGCCGACTGGCAGTGATGAGTCGGACGATGGTGAATAAGTCGACTCACCACCTCCACAGAACGCCGATCCAAACAGTCTCACAACCCTGCATGTGGGCGTAACAGGGCAGCTCCTCCAAGCACACAAGTGCAAAAACGCACTTGGACTTCGACTCTGGAACCGTCTGAGAAGGCTGCCAAGTAGCCCAAGGTCGCCCCCACAAAGCCTCGGAAGACCCTGCCCAAGATCAAGATGGACGTTCCGTCGCTTATGCATGAGTGTTTTGTCTTTCTCTATGTTACCGTCGACTCATTCCTCTGTTTGACCAAGTGGGTTCTGAATCTTTTAGTGCCGCAACTTCTGGGACCTCCATGGACATTGACAAGGCTTAAGGTGATGAGGAAACTGAAGACGCGACCACTTCCAAAGAGGGTACAATTCTACAATCTTGTGCTTGTTTTATCGGTTGAACTGTCGGTCGACTGAACTCTTATGGCCGAGTCTTGTGCAGCACCACAAGATGTCATTGAACTTCCAGACGACGACGAAGAAGTGCCCCAGAAGAACACAGGAAGAAAGGGAAGGACTTCGAGCAGGAGAGTGCCTGCCAGAAAGGTGCCTCAGTCGACATCAGCGCCAAAAACAGTGATCCAACAATCCAGAGATCCAGTTTGGGCTTAAGTTTCTTTTGCTGATCCTGTGTCGACTGATCGTCCTTCGGCGTTGATCGCTCAAATCCTTGCTCCGTCCGTGCAACTCCATGCCACAAATCCTCTGGCTGCTCCGACTATTCCACCAACTCCACTCTTTGTTACCCATCATATCACAGAAGACCCGTCGGTGCTGCTAAGGAAGCTATACTCCAAGAGAGCTTTATGATGGATCAAATGAAGGTGGTGCATGAGGCTAGCAAGGCTGCCTACGACGCCAGCTCTTCTCTGCAGATTAATGTGAACGTCAGTTGATTTCCGACTGATCTTTCAGCTTGATCTTTGTTCTGTTACTATATGGTATTTGGAAACTGCTACTTTATTATCCGTAAGATGTCCGTGGATGGGTGTTTTGGAACCTTTTATGTGCATCTATCATGAGTCTGCACTTTATATCCATTCACCCACTGGGTGTTTTAACTTCTGCTTAATAGTGCTTCCATTTGAGCCGACCAAGTCAGGTCGAGTGTATGTTCGAACTAGTGGGGGCACACAGAGTGCACCCACTAGGTGTAGTCCCCGAGACCGTTGTCGAATGATTGATTCGGCGGGAGTCTTTATCAAATGTCTCTTTATAGTTCTTTCACTCGGTGAAACAGATTGTGCCGAGTGGGATCCATACTAGTGGGGGCACACTGAGTGCACTCACTGGGTGTAGTCCCCGAGACCGCGGTCGACTGCGGGCATTCGGCTGGGGTCTGAGAACCTCTCTCTCTCACTCTCTCTCTCTCTCTCTCTCTCTCTCTCTCTCTTTATACTCGTGTTGGGCAGACCATGCTGAGTGGTAAACCGGACCAGTGGGAGCACGCCAAGTGCACCCACTAGGTGTAGTCCCCGAGACTACTGTTGAATGTTTGATTCAGTAGTAGTCTTAGAACACTTTTTACTATGATTGACCTTTGTTTCTGTTGACTGACGTGTCTTATTTGTTGATTGTAGAAATCTTGTGAGCTCGGGGCCCAATTTGCTGAGTTGGAGAAGAAGCAGATGAGTCTCAACCTCGATCTGGAGCTGGCCAAGAAGAATCTTCAGAAAGCCAAGGATGATGTAGCTGCTATGGGAGGTAAAAACAAGTCGACTGACCACCTTATAGTTTTTGCCTTTTAGTCTTTTGAACCGAGTGACTCCACTCGAATAGATGTGCGTAGTGAAAATCGTCAACTCCAAGCTCATTTGAAGAATGTTATTTCTTTAGTCAAAATGAAGCAGGCTCCGGAGCAGAAGGACCTTGACCTTGTCAGAGCGTAGAGGGAGGCGCGGGAAAAATAGAACTTGCCGACAAGAATCTGGCTTCAGTCAGCAAGTTGGAAGAGGAAAACGCCCAGTTGAAGACTGCTGTTAACAAAGCCAACAAAGAAGTCACGCTGTTGAAGAAGGACAAGGAGGCCCTGTCTGACAAGGTTGGAGATCTAACTCGAAAGAGGGGTGAACTGGAGGCTTATCTGGGAGGACTCGCCAAGAAGATGCTCCTAAAGATTGAAGGTACTTTCTCTTGTTCGACTGATTTGCAACTGTTGACTCATCATATAACTGCCGACTCACCATTTTTCTGGGTGTGCCGAATTCTGTCAAGACTTCGAGGCAGAGACTGGGTGGATCGATATGGACCTAGACCCCATAAACTCTCCCGTCAAGGATGAAGTCGCGATGAACGTGCTGTGATTGGAGTCTCGTCTTGCCAGTGCTATGGATTATCTTGCTCGTTTGAAAGTGGCGGTGTCGTGGATTGACATGGAGCTCTGGCCCCAAGTGAAGTTCTAGAATGATCTCGAGTCTCTGATGACTCGACTCAAAGAAATCCCTAGTCAAGTGCAAGAGTGGAAGAAGTTATCTACTCGCTATGGCGCTGATGTGGCTCTGTCCCTGGTCTTAGTCCATTGCAAGGAGGTCAAAGAATATAAGCTCGCGGCTCTCAAGGTTGACAACACCAAGAAGCTCCAATTCCAGTCCTTCATGGAGACCTTCATCGACGCTGCCACTCGTATTGCAGACGGCATTGACCTTGACAGCTTCGTCGAGCCAGCAAGCCCTCCTCCTGCCGAGTGAACAAACTTAATGCCTCACCTTTATTTGCCTCGGAATGCCGCGTGATTTTGTAACCATTAAACTCTTTCAGGCCTGATGCCTGAGTACTTCTGCTCGTGGTTTTGAACTTTGCTGGTTTTACCTAAACTTGGTTTTTCCTTGAATATGGTTGCTTTGTCTTCACCACTTTTAGATCTTTTAACTCCGAGTGGAGCTTGATTTCTCACTCGAAATAGACATTGTATTTGTGACACAGCTCTAATGATGTGCTCGATTGGCACCTTGTCGTCCTTGTAGATCAGGATGGAGCGGATGTTGTACTTGTGACGCAGCTCCGATGACGTGCTCGATTGGCACCTCGTCGTCCTTGTGGATCAGGATGGAGCGGATGTTGTACTTGTGATGCAGCTTAGGGGATCTTTGTGACTTAGGCGAGAACGGGGTCACAGCTAAGCCTCCGAGTGAGAGGGTTGCTCATCACTCGGAGTGGTTTTTAAACCTGGGCGAGTACGGGGTCGCATCTAAGCCCCGGAGTGAGAGGATTGCTCTCCACTCGGAATGGTTTTTCAACTTAGGTGAGTACGGGGTCGCAACTAAGCCCCCGAGTGGGAGGATTGCTCTCCACTCAGAATAGATTTTTAACTTAGGCGAGTACGGGGCCGCATCTAAGCCTCCGAGTGGGAGGATTGCTCTCGACTCGGAATGGTTTTTCAACTTAGGCGAG
>NC_041389.1:270619831-270624032 GCF_002162155.2 Triticum dicoccoides
GATTGCTCTCCACTCGGAATAGTTTTTTAACCTAGGCGAGTACGGGGTCGCAGCTAAGCCCCCGAGTGGGAGGATTGCTCTCCACTCAGAATAGTTTTTTAACTTACGCGAGTATGGGGTCACAGCTAAGCCTCCGAGTGGGAGGGTTGCTCTCCACTCGGAATGGTTTTTCAACTTAGGTGAGTAAGGGGTCGCAGCTAAGCCCCCGAGTGGGAGGATTGCTCTCCACTCGGAATAGTTTTTTAACTTAGGCGAGTACGGATTCACAGCTAAGCCTCGGAGTGGGAGGATTTCTCTCCACTCGGAATGGTTTTGAAACCTAGGCGAATCAAGTTCGCGGCTAAACCTCCGAGGGAGAGGGTTTCTCTTCACTCGGAGTGGTTTTTAAACTTAGGCGAATCAGGTTCGCGACTAAGCGTCCGAGTGAGAGGGTTGCTCTTCACTCGGAGTGGTTTTGAAACTTAGGCGAATCAGATTCGCAGCTAAGCCACCCACTGGGGGATTTGAGTGTTTATGGGAAAACAATCATTAAGATACTGCAAAACTCTTGTCTTTGATAAGCAAATTGAAGGATTCTTGTTCCAACTCATCGATCTGAGTGGTTTAGGTATAGAAACGGCGGAGCAGCTCCGCATTCCACGAGCGTGGCTCATCTTCTTTCTTGGCTACATTGTAGAGGTGATACGCCCCATTGTGGTGCACCTTGGTGATGATGAAGGGACCTTCCCAGGCTGGAGCGAGCTTGTGAGGTCATTTCTGATGCACTCGGAGCACAAGGTCTCCTTCCTGGAATGCTCGACGTCTAACATTATGGGCATGGAATCGACGCAGGTCTTGTTGGTAGATGGTCGACCGGATCAGAGCCATCTCACATTCCTCCTCTAGGAGATCAACTGCATCTTGGCGTGCCTGTTCTGCCTCAGCTTCTGAGAAGAGTTCCACTCGGGGACCGTTGTGCAGCAAGTCACTCGAAAGCACAGCTTCAGCACCATACACCATGAAGAAAGGGGTTCGGTCAATGGATCGGTTCGAAATTGTTCTCAATCCCCATAAGACAGATGGCAACTCAGTCACCCAGGCTCCAGCAGCGTGTTTGAGGTCGCGCATCACTCGGGGTTTCAGCCCTTGAAGGATCAAACCATTCGCCCTTTCTGCTTGCCCATTGAACTGCGGGTGCGCAAAAGATGTGTCGGATATCGGGTTCCGGCAAAACCCTTAAGGTTCAAACTCTAGGGTGCACACGAAGATCTTCTTCCTACCGAAACACGCCCAGAACCTCGCCACGATTTTAAGCCAGCACGATGAACAACACAAGAGACACGAGGTTTATACTAGTTCGGGCCATCGTTGTGGTGTAATACCCTAATCCAGTGTGTGGTGTGGTGGATTGCCTCTTGGGCTGATGATGAACAGTATAGAGGAAGAACAACCTCACGAGAAGAGGTGTTCTTGTTGTGGAGGGTGTTCTGCTTCGTCGGGGTTCAATCTCTTCCTACTATGGTGGCTATCTCTATATATAGAGGCCCTGGTCCTCCTCCCAAATATTGAGCGGGAAGGGGGCCAACAACGGCCATTTTGTAAGGGGACAGCTAGTACAAGCTATCCTGACTAAAGGTGGTCTTCGACTGCCAAAGGCACTAGCGATGACGCCGTCTTGGGCTCCACGGTGACCTCCGTCCTGCCGCTCTGCTGGTCTTGATCTCGTTGCACAGATATGGAAACCTTTGCCTGATGCCTCGGTACTCCGCGCCTGCGCTTGCCCCCTTTGCACCAAAGAGGAAACGAGGACACTACGCAGGCTGGCGCCCGCCTGGTCTTGATCGTCATGGCTTGCGTCATGAGCACCTCGCGAGGTACCCCTTGCCTTGATCTCTCCGCCTCCTCGCGAGCCTACCTGGTGAGGCCGCCCCTGAGGAGGCCTTGTGTCGTCCGCCCCGCGAGGTTTGGCCCCTCGCGAGGGTCTTGAGTGTTTGTTGATGAAGACGGGTCGTACTGGGCCACTGCTGAGCCACGCTGCAGGCCGCAGGCAGGCAAGTCTGGGGACCCCCGTTCCCAGAACGCCGACAGTAGCCCCCGGGCCCAAGGCGTGCTCGGACTTGGCTTAGCAGCAAAGCCAAAGGGCAAGTGCGGGGCGCCACGGGCCCCAACAGCCTACGGCCTTGGTCGACGCATGGCGACTGATTGGACGTGGGCGTCTCCGCTTCCCCATGCTCCCCCGATTCTGCCTGGCTAGGCGGCCACAAAGCTTTTACACAGTTATTTCCTCTCCGCTGCCCACGTGGTTCCTGTTCCCCTTTCTTCCCCAAGCCTCTGTTTCCGCTTCCAATCTGACTTGAGATCTGCCCCTTCCCCCGCCATGGCGTCGACTAGCAAGGAGAAGGAGAAGCCGATGGTCAGTTAAGACGCGTTTAAAGTTCGGGTGAACACATATATGATATAAGTACATCGGTACATATAATCGTTATACATAAAATTCTTTTACCCAAGTCACTCGGGGGCTCTTAAATTTATGTGAGCTGTTTTATAATAAGTGTTCTTCTTCTTAGTTGTTGCAAAGTCTTTTTTCTATCACTCCTTTTTTCGACGCGAGTGTGTGGTCAATAGCTGGGGAGCCTAATTTCTCTCTCAAAGCCGCTAAAAGTTTGCTAAACTGGCCTAACAAGAAGTACTCCGCCTTCGGGATAGGAGGTTGAAGCCGTAGGATGACCCGCTTGAAGTCTTGAGATAGGGTGTGTCATGTTAAAGCACGACAGAAGCACAATTTTTTTTCTAAGACCAATTTTCTGATTGGCACCGAACAATTGAATTAGTTCGGACGTCGAGTTTTTACTGACGTTTTTGGTTTTCCAATCCTATGGCACTTTTCAACTATTTGTGTGTTTTCCGCATAAGTCTCGCAGTGCAACGCCGGACACCTTTAGAGATTCGGCAAAAATTCTCGGATATTGCTATATATGCATCAGTTTCGAATTGTGTCTTCGGTCAATAGTTGGGTTGCCCGGATCCTTTGCTTGCCGCCTACGTTCCGCTTTGTTCGGCTAGGTGTGCAAAGGGAGAACCACTGCGATTGTGCTTCCAGCTCGCATGGTTAAGCACCTAAGTGGAGAAAGCCGAAAACTGACTGTCACAATAAGCGTAAACTGGTCAGCGGTCCGATGACTGTATTAAATGACGGGCCGTTCATAACATTGGCCAAAGTGTTTACGGCTTGACCTCGGCTGTCGCCGAACACTAACCGGGGGGCTACTTGCTGGCCTCCCAACTTTAAGCTCCTATGACTAAGTGAAAGTTATAAATCCCGCATATCTGATTGCCTCGTTTTCGCCAACACAACCTCCTTCGGGCACCGAGACGTCGGCTAAGGGTTGTTTTGTTATTACGGAAACACCCTGCGTAGCATCTACAAGGGGGTAGAAGCCGATGACGGGTAACTTTCAGATTATAAACGGTCGCAACGGAAGTGAAAATTTGGGTTCATTTAGACCATAGAGTTTGGAAGCTTTCCCCGAACTAAATCCTCAGTATTTTCCTCCCACATTGATCGGAGTTGAGGTTTCATGATCATGCTTAACATGACAACCCAAAGAAAGGAACCGATAGAGGGACTATTTTCTTTGGACGATGTTTCTTATGTTAAACAATAATATAACATGTCTCTCTGCATACCTTTGTTTATAAAACCGTATGGCCGGATTGCCTTGTTTGTCGTAAATCTTTACCCTCATAAAGGCTTTATAAAGTAGGACAAACACCCCTCGGCTGCTGGCCGAGGAGGTTGAAGCCGATGGTCGGTCAACAAAGTTTTGTACCACTACACCACGAACCCCTCTATAGCTACGCATACCTTCCAACGAAATAGCCATGTGTTGCTGGGATTGCAGCTCCCACTTCCCACGACTATTAATAACTCCCTACTATCCATGCAAAAAAAATAACTCCCTACTACAATTAAGGAAATATCATTTTTCAAAAATAAAAAGTAAGGGAAACAACCCACTTCCTCCCGATAGGTAGGACACCACACACGTTGCCGCTGCCTACCTTCGTTCTATCGTGTGATCCCTAATCCGGATTCCAACAGATCGTCTCCGTCCTCCACACTCGGCCGCCTCAACTGCGTCCCGTGATCCCGATGTGATCCCCAACCCCCCCCCCCACCACCCATGCCCCCGCCAAACGCCAACCCTGCGGCATCGGAGGA
>NC_041389.1:270624410-270667472 GCF_002162155.2 Triticum dicoccoides
TGACGATGTCGACCGCCAGCGGCGGTTCAAGCCGGCGACTTGCCGGACCAGATGGTGAGGAACCTTCTGGAGCAGGAGAGCCTTCATCGGAGGCAAGACCACCTGCAGCTCCTTCACCTCCATCCTCGTAGCCATCGTCCGCTTGTTCGTGCTTGTCCATCGATTTCGCCAGTACCACATCCTCGCCAAGGACTTCTCCAACCTCAACGCCATGGTAATTTTGTATTTTCTCCCCTCTCTCTTTGCTTCCTGCCGGTTCACTCGATCGGCCCAGGTTGTTGGTATTTGCGAGACAAGCAGAATCTCATGATGGCTATTAGAAATTTAGAATGGAGACTTGCAATTCTGGGTGTTTTTGTAGGTATGCGGTACTACTTTCTGATTTGTGGCTGGTTGATGGAACCTGTATATTCCCAATCCTTTGGAATAGAGATTCTACTTGTGCTTAGTAATGGATTTCATATTATACCTTGGAAGGTGACAACGGAAGATAAGTTCTGTGACTTGTACGTTCTGCTAATGACCGACTTTCAGTAAAAATTAAGGTGTCTGCCTTGTAGAAAAAATTACCAATCATCTAGCAGTTTCCTTTAAGTATTATAGTATTCCTGATCCACCGTTGTGGTTGTTGGCTTGCACCTTTGTGTATGTACACGCTAACAGCCGGCTGGCCGCAGCTAATTACTCATTAGCCAATATGTTAATGAACTATCACGAAATTAGAGAATCCCAAAGCAAGCAGGCAATAGCCCATGTACGATCATGGCTGGCTTATTTTGTTATTTTGATGGATGAATCGATCAAATCGTAACCTGTGTATGTGCATGTTCTGCACTTTCACCGGCTGGATGTAGTAACTTTGGTTTAGATTTGATTGTCGCCGTCATACTAGAGCATAGTAGCAGCTGGTGCTAGCAGCCGAACGCATGAGCACTTGGTGCAGCGCCGCAACATTCGTCTTCACAACAGTGTGTTCGCCGCGCGCCGTCTTCCATGACGCATTGATCCTCGGAGTCTTTGAACTTGGCATCACAACTCATGTAAGTCAACCTTAAACTTAAGGTATATAATTACAACTTAATATTGTTGTTAGAAATTTTGAAGATTGCTGGTCAGTGTTTTTGTTCGATCTACATAAATGTGCTTGCAAGTGCTTATGAAATGAATCCATCATTGTTTACAGGGCAAAAAATTCTTACATATTCATCTTTGGGAAAAAGTTCAGGGCATATATAGCGGGTTACTTCTGTAGAAGGAGGTACGCCTGCATGAATAATGTTGGCTTGTAAAGCTGTAGCTTATTTAAGTGACATCTTCTGCAGTGTAACTAAAAAAATCATGTTGAAAAGATTTTGTATTCACTCAGATATATTACTATTATTGTCAATCATATGTATATAAATCAAAATCACTAGAAAACACACTTGTTAACATTTAATACAGCCAGCTTTGTGCGAATTATTTTCTATCAACTTCAAGTATTTCTGGAATTTTTTCAATCTCTGCATTTATATATGCACTGTTTTGGTAACTACAGATCTGTGTTTGTAATGAAGCATGCTCTATTTGTCGGCGCACATATTTTCTGGGCATTTACCTCACTGTATCTTCATTATATTCTTTGTAAGGTGTTTATTAATTTAATTAACATATGAATGGTCTGTTCATAAGGCTCTCTTTTCTCTGTATACAGAGTTGAGTGCTATGGCCGGGACTGTAAAAAAGTGGTCAAATTATGATATATCAAAGCCCTTCACACGTGATGACGTATGTTGGATGATGGAATGATTATTCTGTTCAGTGCTTGCTTTGACTTGGGTGTTCAGAGAAGTAAAACTTCAACTATCATGTTTAGTGAAGCAACATATTGTATCTGAAGTGAAACTTTCTGTTTGATACGGAGATATGAGCATCAAACTAACATCGATCTAAAGATAAGGTATGCTCATTTCTCTACTGTTTGGAATTCAACATGGTTGAGCAACAATCTATTATTGATCATTCCTTTTGCAATATGAATGCTCATTTTAGTTCCTGCTTAGCTTTAGGAAATCTAAACAAGAGTGTTGCTCTTGCTACACTCCAAAGTACCGATCTAGAATATAAAACAAAAATTGTGGGTGTTGAACTTGTTAATTTATTCTTGGTTGATACAACCACTAAAACAAAACTATTGGTCATATAGCAAGATGAATTATCACATGGCCTTCAAGCTTCGTATGTTGCTCTTTGTTTGAATTTTACTACCTTAGTAACTTGATTTTATTTGATGGCACCTTATTTTTCTCATTTCTTTGTTGTTGTAGATTGTCAAGATAAATCGATGATCCATGGCTCAGAAGTCGATTGCAAGATCGAGAGGGTGGCTACTACTAGGTAGTTTTAGATTAGGTTATTAGAATGTCATTCAGGTCAATGTTTCAAATATTATGTTTTAGATGGCTGACATGTTGATTGCAAGGTTGAGAATCAGACTACTACTAGGTAGTTTCACATACTGTAGTCTTTGTATCATGTTCTTTGTAAAGCAACCAAGTTGATTAATATATGTGACCATTCTAATTATTATGTTTGTCTCTCCTATACACTATCATCATTGATATAATAATTTAGAATTTTGATATACAAAATACATTAATTGTCCAAGCTATGCGACGAACGCATACAGAGTGTTGTTATGCTCTAGCTCTATACGTTGCTGCCTTACAACACATATTCATGCTGGTTACCAACGAATTTATATATGTTGTTGTAGCCCTTTGCAACGCCACCAACGACAACACATATAAATCCGTTGGTGTAGACCTTAGCAACGCTTAAATGGGCATTCGACAACACATCGATGTGTTGCTGAAGGGGGGTTCTTGTTGTAGTGTACAATGCGGATCCGAGCATTAATGACGTAAAGTACTTGGATACATAGAGTCATTACATATAATTTGTGATTTTACTATGGATATTGATCCTTAATTCGGCCTCCCATGCCTGCATTAAGGCTCGGGGGCTACTGGGCTTCGGGCTTATTATTTACAAATATTAAAAGGGCACATCGATCCCCTGATCTGGTGTTGCCACCCGACCAGTGTCTCGGGGCTACTGCATTGACAATCCAATGCAGAAAATTTGAAGTGCAATATAGTTTTGGAGGAGATTATTATCCTCAGGTTGGTCGGCCGCACCCAATCTGAGTCTCGAGGACTTTGCACACCGCGTTTCTATTCCTAAGTATGTTGCCGAGCTGGGAATTGATCCTCAGGCCGATTTTGCGAATCAACCTGAGTCTCAAGGGCTACTGGGTTCGGCGGTATTATGTCATCCTTCAGGTGCATCTCAGGTTTTAGACCGACACACACCTTGAGGGCTACTAGTTATACATATTAACAACAAATAAATTTGCACGCATCGGAAAGAAAAGCCGCAAACAATCAGCCCATGGCCAAGGTGCTGATCCACCTCGAAAGCATTTCGGATATAGCTCGAATGCAAGTGGCGGCCTCCATAGAGGGCATTTCCGGCATTAAGCTCGGCTAAACTCCTGCAACCTTTTTGAACCAAGGTGATCTATGACACCTCGGATACAGTCCAGCATTGGAGCTCGGACATAGTCTGTCGTTAGAGCTCGCATACATTCCGGCATTGGAGCTCGGATACATTCCGGTGTTGGAGCTCGGAAGCGGTCCAGCATTGGTGGTCGGCTGCAAAAGATACCTCGGAAGCAGTCCGGCGTTGGAGCTCGGATGCAAGAGGACACCGCCACACGGGAACAACTTCAAACCCGAAACGTGGCATAAAAATAACAAGGCATTGATAAAGGCCGAAGACTTAAAGGGCTCCTCGGATACCCGACGTGTAAACTCTTTGGATTCACTCCATCGATCCTCAAGATCGAAGATGGGAAGATTAGTTGAACCAGTTTTCAAGACCGACGACCGAAGATAAAGAATAGTTCGAAAGAATCGAGGAGCGTCCCCAACTTGAAGACCGGTTCAGGGGGCTACTAACGGTGTCCTGGACTAGGGAGTACTCACCACTTCGTCTCCCGATCAGTTGGATTGGGCCGAGGACCCCCATGCCGCATACAAGGAAGACTGCCCCTGCCGCATACAAGGAAGACTCCACAAGACTTGGCATCCAAGACAAGGACTCTCCTAAACCCTAGGCCTCCGGTGTCTTATATAAACCGAGGCCAGGCTAGTCAATAGACAATCTGATATTCATTACCACAATCTCGTAGTAGACACATGTACTCTGTACTACAGCCATATGAATACAATCAAAAGCAGCATGTAGGGTATTATCTCTTCAAGAGAGCCCGAAGCTGGGTAAAACCTCGTGTCCATGTTACCATCGCTCCAAGATGCCTAGCTTAGGACCCCTACTACGAGATCCGACAGTTTTGACACCGACAGTGGGTGGAGACAACGTGGATGCGCTTGTTAGGGCCTTTGCTTCTGACAACGATGAGGTGATAGTCGCTGCGGATGAGGGTGATGTGGTTAATGGCGGTGAAGATGGTGCCAATGATGGCGATGGTGGCATGAGTGATGCCACTGGAGGCGACCAAGAGGATGCGGTGAGTGATATGTCCGACTGATCCTGTGTCCCCCTGCTGTTTATCTTGCACACAAAAGCTCGGGCGCGGCCCTGAAGGTTGTAAGAAAATTTTGGGAGGGGATGCCCCTCATGTAAAAAGATTGTTGTGCACATGCTTTCAGGAGCAACGCTGAATGTGCGCCCGCATGATGTTACGGGCCCTGCGATGAGTTAGTTGCTGTGGTTTACCTCTAGCCCGGATAAGCCTTGAGTAGGCTTGCGAGGCCGCGATCCTCCAAGGGTCCTCTAGGGGGCCTGCCGACCATGTGATGAGAGCCTCGCGAGAGCGAGTGCTGGCCGCGGGACGGCATGCGCGCATGCGCTTGGCCCAGCCTCGCCCGTGAGAGGCTCACGAGGGGCAGTCAGTTGGTGCGAATTCCAAACTAGGGTAGAAACCAGAACACAAGAAAACACACAAACGAGACAAGACCCCCCCACGCACATACGCAAACACAAATTCAATTGCAACTTAAATGTGAAGCAAGAAAGCTCGACCACAGAAAGGGGGGCAAAGATCAAAAGGCCGCGTCCGGCACCTAGTTTAGTCTTTGATGTCTTCTCACCAGCGCGGAGCTAAGTGGTGCCACTGGGCGTGGGAGGGAGCCCCCGAGGCCCGAGGGCGGCTCTCCGGAGACTCTGGGGCGTGTACAGCCCCAACTCATTATTATGTGAGAGTGTCACGGGCGGCGAGCCTCACACGCACTAGGCCTTCTTCACAGGTACCGGCCTTGCTTCATATCGCCAGACGAGGGCCCCGCCTTGCGCCACCCTCGACCACCATTGACGGTGGCCGGCAGCCAAGGACGACGCCAATGGGGTAAAGGGGATGCCAGCGGTTCCCCCGATGACCATGGGTCCTCTGCCGGGGGCAGGCTTTGCAGCACCTCCCCGGCAGAGGGCCTACCTCCGGGGAACACCTTGCTCCGTGCACCGTGGGGAGGGGTGAGGGAGTCCTGGACTAGGGGGTGTCCAGATAGCCGGACTCCAAGACTACGAAGATACAAGATTGAAGACTCCGTCCCGTGTCCGGATGGGACTTTCCTTGGCGTGGAAGGCAAGCTTGGTGATACGGATATGTAGATCTCCTACCATTGTAACCGACTCTGTGTAACCCTAGCCCTCTCCGGTGTCTATATAAACCGGAGGGCTTTAGTCCGTAGGACACAACATACATTACAACAATCATACCATAGGCTAGCTTCTAGGGTTTAGCCTCCTTGATCTCGTGGTAGATCCACTCTTGTACTACCCATATCATCAATATTAATCAAGCAGGACGTAGGGTTTTACCTCCATCAAGAGGGCCCGAACCTGGGTAAAACATCGTGCCCCTTGTCTCCTGTTACCATCCGCCTAGACGCACAGTCCGGGACCCCCTACCCGAGATCCGCCGGTTTTGACACCGACATTGGTGCTTTCATTGAGAGTTCCTCTGTGTCGTCACCGATAGGCTCGATGGCTTCTTCAATCAACAACGCTGTCCAGGGTGAGACTTTTCTCCCCGGACAGATCTTCGTATTCGGTGGCTTCGCACTGCTGGCTAATCCACTTGGCCATCTGGAGCAGATCGAAAGCTACGCCCCTGGCCGTCAGGTCAGGTTCGGGAGCCTAAACTTCACGGCCGACATCCGCGGGGACTTGATCTTCGACGGGCTCGAGCCACAGCCAAGCGTGCCGCACTATCGCGATGGGCATGATCTAGCTCTGCCGCCGAACAGTGCCTTGGTGGCCGCACAAGAATCCGCTCCGGCCCTTAGTCCGGAGCCGATCGCGCAGATCGAGGACCGGTGGTTGGACGCCGCCTCGGGGGCTGCAACTTCCACGGCGATGGAGCCGAACACTAACCTGGTCCCTTGTGAAGCTTGTGACTCCGAGGTGCCGGACTCCCTGCCGGACTCCGGACCTCCCGCGCCCCTGCCAATCGAATCTGATTGGGCGCCGGTTATGGAATTCACCGCCGCGGACATCTTCCAACACTCTCCCTTTGGCGACATCCTAAATTCGCTAAAACATCTCTCGCTATCCGGAGAGACCTGGCCGGACTATGGCCAGGACGGTTGGGATACAGACAACGAAGAAATTCAAAGCCCACCAACCTCCCACTTTGTAGCCACTGTCGACGATTTAACCGACATGCTAGACTACAACTCCGAGGACATCGACGGTATGGACGACGATGCCGGAGACGAACAAGAACCAGCGCCTATAGGGCACTGGAAGACCACCTCGTCATACGACGTATACATGGTGGATACCCCAAAAGGAAGCGATAACGAGGACCAACGGGGCGCGGCAGAAGATAATCCCGCCGACAAACAACCAAAACGGCGATGCAGACGCCGCCCTAAATCCCGCCTCGACAACAACAGCGCTCCTAATGACCCAGCAATACAGCAGGGCAAACCAGTGGACGACGAACACGCAGACAAGCAACCGTCCGAACAGGACGAGTCAGATAATCAGTCCAGGCCCGGCGAAAACAACAGTCCAGACAACCTCACGCCGGACACACCGCCGGAGAATAAAAACCGTCGGAAAAGACTCGTCGCCACCGCAAGAAGTTTGAAGAAGGAAAAACGGAAGCTCAAAACAGCGGAAGATATACTCAGAATGAGGTGGAGAAAAGTTCTCAAAACCGCAGACAAATACGGCAATGGCCATCAATCAAAGAGCTACCCGAAGCGCAAGCTGCTGCCAGAATTTGACGAGGAGGCCATAGAGCCCCCACAGTCAAAAAACAAAGAGGCCGCCTGGTCGGATAGACGGCCAGATGATAGGCCAAAATCTAAAAGCGGCGCCGCACATAAGCCGACTAATGACCCTGGAAAAACGGATGGCCCAGCCAGGTCCATTTACGGGCCAAAGAAGAGGGCCCCAGGAAGCAACGCAACACGCCAAGTGTCCGAAGACAGCGGTACACCCAAATACAGGGGCGCCGCACACCCACTATGTTTCACCAACGAGGTGCTGGATCATGAATTCCCAGCAGAATTTAAACCCATAAACATAGAGGCTTACGACGGAACAACAAACCCTGGAGTCTGGATAGAGGATTATATACTACACATACACATGGCTAGAGGAGATGATCTCCACGCCATAAAATACTTACCCCTCAAGGTCAAAGGGCCAGCCCGTCATTGGCTCAAAAGCCTCCCAGAAAACACTGTTGGAAGTTGGGAAGAGCTCGACGACGCATTCAGAGCAAATTTTCAAGGAACTTATGTCCGCCCTCCAGATGCAGATGATCTAAGTCATATAACTCAACAACCCGGAGAGTCAGTGCGCAAATTCTGGAACAGGTTCCTCACCAAAAAGAACCAAATAGTCGACTGTCCGGACGCCGAAGCCTTAGCAGCTTTTAAACACAACGTCCGAGACGAATGGCTCGCTAGACACCTCGGCCAAGAGAAGCCGAGGACAATGTCCGCGCTAACAAGCCTCATGACCCGCTTTTGCACGGGAGAGGATAGCTGGCTAGCAAGATGCAGCACCAGCGACCCAAGTACATCCGAGATCAGAGATGGAAACGGAAAATCACGGCGCAGAAAGATCAGCGTCGGAATAAAGAGAAAAGCCCAAAGAACACGGCGGTCAACGCCGGATTCAAAAGCTCGCGGCCAAACAACAAAACACCGCCTCTTAAGGATAACCGTGATGAGCTATCCAACTTAAACAAAATTTTGGGTCGGATATGTCAAATCCACAGTACCCCCGGAAGGCCTGCAAACCACACCCACCGAGATTGTTCGGTTTTCAAATAGTCCGGCCGATTAAAGGCCGAACACAAGGGGCTCGACGCATTAAGCGAGGATGATGATAAACCCCACCAGCAGAGGACCGGAAAACAAAAGACTTTCCCACAAGAGTTCAAAACAGTAAATTCACTTCATGTGATAATACGGAAAAACAATGCGGCACCCGCTAAAATGGGTCTCACACGGTCCAACCCAGCGGGACATAGAGATTGGATATGAAAACCAATCACTTTCGACCACCTGGATTATTCTAGAAGCGTTCGAAATGCAGGATGGACTGCCCTGATATTGGATCCTATAATCGACGGACTGCAATTTACACAAGTCCTGATGGGCGGAGGCAGCGACTTAAACCTGTTGTATCCAAACACAATCCGCAAGTTGGGGATAGACCTGACTAAAATTCAACACAGCCGCACTTCCTTTAAAGGAGTGACACCAGGCCCTTACGCCAAGTGCACAGGCTCCTTATTACTAGAAGTTGTGTTCGGGTCACCGAACAACTTTCGACGTGAAAAACTAATCTTTCATGTCGTCCCATTTAAAAGTAGCTATCAAGCACTCTTGGGACGAGAAGCTTTTGTCCGCTTCAACACCATACCACATTACGCGTCTCTTACACTTAAGATGCCCGGTCCACGTGGCATCATTTCAGTGCCAGGGTCATTTAAAGACCCCGGACACGGCTAGACGAGTCCGGCATAAATAAGCTAGGGGCTCCCTAGCCGCACACCCCTTCACAAGGGGCTACGCGTATAAGCAACAGCGAGCTCATATAGACTCCGCTTTACTTACTTATTTATATTTTTTTCCTTCGTATATATTTTTCGCACGATCTCCTTTCAAACTAAGTTCCTCTCTTTTTACAGATGAACAACGTGCACACCCGTCCAGGATAACGGCACAACGGAGACACAGGCGCAGACGTGCAGTAGGGACCCGTCGCAAGGATTCTTTTCAGATTAAGACCCTGCTTAAACCTTTTTTACTGTCTCTTGTTGTTATAATCCCCTGGTTTATCATTATAACCAAAGTGGAGTCTGACGTTTTGGCGTTGGCCGCGTTAGAGGACCTTGCCCGTACCTAGACACTAGGGGCTTAGGGCATTGTTCTGCCCATCATTATAAAGACCGAACACCTTAGGGAGTGTTCGGCGTCTCGAGTTAGGCCTTATATGCATCAGGTCCGAATCATGTCTTTGGTCAAATGTTGGGTTTGCCCGGCTCCTGTGTTTTGCTGCCTTACGTTCCGTATCATCGGCTAACGCGGCACTAGGAGAACTACTGCGATTGTGCCCCAGTTCGGCTGGGCGAGCACCTCAGTAGAGAAAGCCGAAAACTGACTATCATGATATAGCGAGAGACTGGTCAACCACTCGATCAACTACCGGAATGTTTAGAATTCCTCCGCTTTGACGAAGGACCATTTTCTGGTCAGGCACACATGCGCCCCAAATTCGGAGAGCGCGGTGCCCCCAGGGGCTATATCGTAGCCCCACCCTCGAACTCCAATGGCTAAGTGAAAGTGATAAAGCATCATAGTCCGGTTGCCTCGTTTGCTACGCTACCACCTCCTTAACAGGACCGAGACGTCGGATTAAGTGTGAAAACGCACTATTTTTTGCGAACACCCCCGCACCTTGTGCGTGGGGGCTGAAGCCAAAGACTGCCATCTTTCAGGTTATACAAAAGTATACATAAACGGCCACATAGGAGATATTTCAATACTTGGAACGCACAAGTATAAAAAGCGGTTACATCATAATCATTGTTTTACAAGATAAAACGTTCATTTGAACGCGGCATTTTTTGAGCACTGCGACTCTATTACACGAGCACCACGCATAACTTCCCCAAAATAGTGCTCGGTGGGTAACCGGCTTTCGTCCGAACCCTGGGTTGCAATAGAGGTGGCATCCATCTCTGTCCAATGTGTCTTCACACGGGCAAGGGCCATCCGCGCACCTTCTATGCAGGCCGACCGCTTCATCTCCTTGATATGCGGCACCGCTCCAAGAAATTGCTGCAATAAGCCAAAATAGCTCGTCGCCTTAGGCCTCTCTGGCCAGACATGAGCCACGTATCAGTCATGGCAAGTCCGGACAACCTGTTCAGCTCAGCCCATTTGGCCAACCGATCGGTCAACGGAAGTGAACGATCCGGACTATGAAATTGAGACCAAAACAGCTCTTCCATCTTGTGATCCTTCTGACTCCGGAAGTGCACAACGGCATCCGCCGCACTTGCCGCTAAGTCCATATATGGATCCTCCGCCCCCCACAGCTGGCCAAGCTGGGCATAATTCAGATCCGTAAACCGGCGACGCAGCAGAAAAGGCTTGCCAGCCACAATGTCTCCGGCCTGGCGCAGCTCCTCCTTCATAGCCCGCATTGCAGAACGGGCATCCTTGGCCTCGGCGGTGGCCTTCCCCAGGTCTTCTCGCTCCGATAGGCGCTCCTTTTCAAGAGCCTCATTGCGGTCAGTAGCATCCTTCAATTTCACGGCCAATCCGGCCATCTCTTCCCTGCTTAGGCAGTGTGCAGCCCTTTCGGCTTCTAACTCCTCGGCCGCCCTCGAGGCAGCTGCATCACTCCTTGTGGCTTGCTCCTTGGCTTGAGCAAGCTTGGCCCGAAGGCTCTCCACAGCAGTAGCACCATCTGCATCACAGCATAAATATTGTAAGAGGCGGGCTTTGGCTCCCTTAAGTAAGTGACTGCGGAGAATTCATTTACCTTGCGACTCGTCAAGTCGCCGGTTGACAAGCGCGATGTCCGCATCCGCCACATCAAGTTGCCGCATTAACTCGACAACTCCACCAGTCCGGCTAGCCCCCGGACTATCCGCCACCTGCATAGGAAGGGCGACACTCAATACCTGCGATATTGATCCTCGGCACGCTGTCATTTTCAACAACCTACCGAGTCTCAGGGGCTACTATCTATACAGGGCGCACTTCTATGTGCAAAACTGTCAAAAAGGGGCGTCGTTTTTATGTACCTCAAATCCCGCCAGCAAACTCCTGACGGCATTATGCAATCCGCTCTCGGCAGACGAGATCCTTCCAATCACCATGCTCATCAATGCACGGTGATCTTCTGAGATGGACGCCCTCTCAGGCAGATCCTTCAGCTCCCTCGGCCGAACACTAGTCGGCGCCGAACTCTCCGGCTCTGTTGGGCTCGGGGATACCCTCCGTGATGACACTTCAGGCTCGTCCGCCCTGTCCGACGGCGCAGCAGACGGAGGCGTCTCGCTCTCCATCATCTCCGGACGAAGATCCCGCGAAGACGAACTCATCTGAGAAGGCCGCAGATCCGAACTGTAAGGTAAAAATTTCGGTTATCCTCAGAAGCACAAATAGGGATATTTTCTTATTAATGAACTCCCCTTTTCCTACTCACGGCTCGCTGGAGGGCTGATCCTTTAGAGACGATTGTACGGTCGGGGTCTCCCCGGACGCAGGACCCTCTGGTGAAGATTTCTTCCCCCGCTTGGGGGCTTTGGCCTCCGGGTCTTCGGAGGCGGTCCTTGTCTCCCCCTGGAAGGAGGGATTCTCGATCCCCCCTTCTTCAAGCGCCCCCTTGGGCGAGGTGATAGCTCCTCTATTTTCCCCATCGCCTTCTTCTACAGGCGCGACCTCCAACATTCTGACCAGCACGGGCTCCGGTGCGGTCTCTGGGAGGGGGGCCGGACACCTTATCAGCTTTGCTCGCGCTACCCACTCCTGATGAAGGATAACGGGTTAGAAGGCGAATTATAGAAAAGCAAACAAACGGAACATCCGGACATTGAGCTATTTACCTGAGTATCCGGGCGATTGCAGCTTAGGCCCGCATCCTCGGTCAATTCCGGACACATCACCTGTGGTCCGAAGAACAACTTGTACATCTCCACGGGTGTCGTACCCATGAAGTGTTGGAGAACTCGTGGTCCCTCCGGATTGTACTCCCATAACCGGAGAGGACGGCGTTTGCAGGGTAGAAGATGCCTGATTAGCATGACCTGCATCACCACTACCAGATCGATCTCCCTCGCTTGGAGGTCTCGAATCCGGCCCTGCAATAGGGGCACGTCTTCTGACGGCCCCCAATTGAGCCCTTGGTTGACCCACGACATAATCCGTCGTGGAGGTCCCGGGCGGAATGAAGGCGGCGGCTTTTGCCTGCTGCCCTTCGGAGCGGTGATATAGAACCACTCCTGCTGCCACAAGCCGAGCTCCTCTTGGAAGGAGCCCTCGGGCCACGGGGCATCGGTCCTCCTGCTTATGGCCGCCCCGCTGCACTCTGCTTGACGCCCCCCGATCTTCTTCGACTCCACATTGAAGGTCTTCAGCCACAGGCCGAAGTGGGGGGTGACGCGGAGGAAGGCTTCGCAGACGATAATGAATGCGGAAATATGGAGGATGGACTCTGGAGCCAAGTCGTGAAAATCCAGCCCGTAGTAGAACATGAGCCCTCTCACGAAGGGGTCCGTCGAGAAGCCTAAACCCCGACGGAGGTGGGATACGAAGACGACGTACTCACCGGGCTCGGGAGTAGGTATGGCCTGCCCTTGGGCGGGCAACCTGTGCGAAATCTCGTAAGACAGGTACTTGGCCTCACGCAGCTTTAACATGTCCTCCTCCGTGACGGAGGAGGGCATCCACTGGCCCTGAAGGTCGGAGCCGGACATTGTTGAAGGTCCGAAGTGCTCGAATCTGGGGCTCTGGGTGTTGGAACTTGGAGCAAGGAGAAGATTCGATGGAAGATTGAAGAAAAGAAACGAGCCTTGGTCCTCTTATAAAGAGGGAAAATACCAAGAGCCGTCTCCGTGACCGTTCGGGATTCACCTTTGATAGAGGAGGCGTGGCGACGGGCGCGGTTGGGTTACCCATGCCCGTATTGATGAGAATCCCAGGATAAGGGGAACACAATCTCTGCTTCGACAAGACGTGCCAAGGAAACCGCTTCGCTAAACGTGCTGAGGTGGTATAATAAAAAATGATTCAAGTAAAGGCTTGGTAGTGGTGCGACGTCATGCCGCAAAATACATCAGCAGATTGAGCTTGTGTACATTTTATTCTCTCTACGGTGGAATGTGGAATTTATTTTGCAGAGCCGGACACTATCCTGGTGTTCATGATCTTCTCTGGATTATTCAAAGGAGGAACCCGCCTTGCAACGCCGAAGACTATATACGCGCCGGACTTATCGTCATTGAAGCCTTGTTCAGGGGCTACTGAGGGAGTCCTGGACTAGGGGGTGTCCGGATAGCCGGACTATCATCGTCCGCCGGACTCCAAGACTACGAAGATACAAGAGTGAAGACTCCGTCCCGTGTCCGGATGGGACTTTCCTTGGCGTGGAAGGCAAGCTTGGCGATACGGATATGTAGATCTCCTACCATTGTAACCGACTCTGTGTAACCCTAGCCCTCTCCGGTGTCTATATAAACCGGAGGGCTTTAGTCCGTAGGACACAACATACATTACAACGATCATACCATAGGCTAGCTTCTAGGGTTTAGCCTCCTTGATCTCGTGGTAGATCCACTCTTGTACTACCCATATCATCAATATTAATCAAGCAGGACGTAGGGTTTTACCTCCATCAAGAGGGCCCGAACCTGGGTAAAACATCGTGTCCCTTGTCTCCTGTTACCATCCGCCTAGACGCACAGTCCGGGACCCCCTACCCGAGATCCGCCGGTTTTGACACCGACAAGGGGCCTAGCTCCCGGCCCCTCTCCTGCAGCCCCGAGTGCGCTCCTCCTGGCGGAAGGGAGGCTGCCAAGCTAGGGCAGCCTTCTGCTGCAGTGACTTGAACTTCATGCGACCCATGGTTAGCATAAGCTTGCTCCCGAGGAATTAGCGGTACCCGATAGCTGCTGCCGCCACCGCGGTTGGTGAGGCTTCCTTGGGGCTCCTGAAAAGGCTCTGCTTCTGGCGTCTCCTCTTCCCAGCCTGACCCGAGGAATGAGCCAGGGTCGTCTTCCAGCGCATACTCCCGATCCATCATGTGGGGCACGTAAGCCTCCGAGGTCGCCGCCCCAAAGACTTCGCCATAGTTCCCCATGCTCCACGTGGCCTAGCCTAGCGATCCGTCTTGGGGACAGTAGGGTGGCGGTCCACCCGGGCCGTAAGCGGCGATGCGCACACCCTCACTCACCGGGGGTGGTGCCGGTGCAGCTTTTACGCCCGTCACTGATGGTTGAGATAGTGTTGATGAAGCCTTGGGGCGCACCTGAGGGCACGCGGGCGTGGATGGGCCCGCCGCATGATCCGCCCGGGGCCTTGGGTGGAAGCTGGATGCAGAAAGGAGGTGCCCCCCAAAGCTACAGCATCCAGGAGCTCGTCAACACGCTCCAGTGGCACGTCTCTACCGCTCTCCTGCAACCTGCACCGCAGCAGCTCCCGAGCCACCGTGAGCGCGACCCTCATGTTCGCTTGTTCCCTTCGGGTGTGCGGCGCCATTGCTGCGGCGTGGTTGGACTTGCGGCCGATCGCACCTGCCACGGGGTGAGGGCAGGTAGTGCTTGACCGCGTCGCTCGCATCCCGCAGCATTCTGCGGAGTGCAGGCTGCCTGAGGTGCGGGGTTGAGGTCTCCTTGGGCAGGTGGCGCGGCATGGGCTGGCCATGCCGCCCAGCGGTCGGCGTTGGTCGTCGGGTCGCCGGACATGGATGCGACGAAGAAGTGGAACGCAGATCGGCAGAAAGAAGATTTCGGCAGACCCCCTACCTGGCGCGCCAAATGTCGGATATCGGGTTCCGGCAAAACCCTTAAGGTTCGAACTCTGGGGTGCGCACGAAGATCTTCTCCCTACTGAAACACGCCCAGAACCTCGCCGCGATTCTAAGCTAGCACGATGAACGACACAAGAGACACGAGGTTTATACTGGTTTGGGCCACCGTTGTGGTGTAATTCCCTAATCCAGTGTGTGGTGTGGTGGATTGCCTCTTGGGCTGATGATGAACAGTACAGAGGAAGAACAGCCTCGCAAGGAGAGGTGTTCTTGTGGTGGTGGGTGTTCTGCTTTGTCGGGGTTCGATCTCTTCCTACTTTGGTGGCTATCTCTACATATAGAGGTCCTGGTCCTCCTCCCAAATATTGAGTGGGAAGGGGGCCAACAACGACCATTTTGTAAGGGGACAACTAGTACAAGCTATCCTGACTAAAGGTGGTCTTCGACTGCCAAAGGCACTGGCGATGACACCGTCTTGGGCTCCAGGTGGCCTCCGTCCTGCCGCTCTGCTGGTCTTGGTCTGGTTGCACCGATATGGAAACCTTTGCCTGACGCCTCGGTACTCCGCTCCAATGCTTGCCCCCTTTGCACCAAAGAGGAAACGAGGACACTACACAGGCTGGCGCCTGCCTGGTCTTGATCGTCATGGCTTGCGTCATGAGCACCTCGCGAGGTACCCCTTGCCTTGATCTCTCCGCCTCGCGAGCCTGCCTGGTGAGGCCGCCCCTGAGGAGGCCTTGTGTTGTCTGCCCTGCGAGGCTTGGCCCCTCGCGAGGGTATTGAGTGTTTATTAATGAAGACGGGTCGTACAGGGCCACTGCTGAGCCACACCGCAGGCCGCAGGCAGGCAAGTCTGAGGACCCCCGTTCCCAGAACGCCGACAAGATGCGTAGTCGACCCAAGTGCCTTGGGAAGCACAAAACGCCTTGAACTCATCAAAATCAAAGTTGGATCCGTCATCTGTGATAATGCTGTGAGGGACTCCATATCTGAATATCAACTCCTTGATGAAACTGATGGCAATGCTTGAATCAAGGTTGTTGATAGGCTTGGCTTCGATCCATTTGGTGAATTTGTCGACAGCCACGAGCAAATGAGTGAAACCACTTCTGTTGGTCTTGAAGGGTCCAACCATATCCAACCCCCAAACTGCGAACGACCAGATGAGTGGAATAGTCTTCAAGGCAGATGCAGGCTTGTGAGACATGTTGGAGTAGAACTGGCAGCCTACGCACTTGTCGAGTATATCTTTTACCATCTCATTTGCATGCCGCCAATAGAATCCCGCTCGGTATGCTTTGGCCACGATGGTCTGAGAGGACGCATGGTGACCATAGGTCCCCAAGTGGATCTCATTTTAAATCATTTGACCTTCTTCTGGGGAGATGCAATGCTGAGCCACTCGTGTGACACTTTCCCTGTAAAGCTGCCCTATTATCACGGTGAAAGATTTGGATCGACGGATGATCTGGCGGGCCTCATCTTCATCTTCTGGGAGTTCCTGCCTGAGCAGGTACGCGATATATGGCACCGTCCAGTCAAGCGTAATCACTAAAACTTCCATGACCAAGTCGACTACAACTGGCCCTTCAATCTTAGTCGGATTGGTTGAACTTATCGGTTGTGGGGGCTCTTCCTTGAAGGGATCTTCTTGTACTAACGGGGTGTGGAGATGCTCCAAGAACACATTACTAGGGATAGTCTTCCGAGTGGAACCTATCTTTGCCAGATCATCAGTAGCTTGATTCTTGATTCGGGGTATGTGGTGGAGCTCTAACCCCTCAAACTTCTTCTCTAGCTTTCTCACTGCATTGCAATAGCCGGTCATTGCTGGACTCCTAATGTCCCATTCCTTCATTACTTGATTGACCACAAAGTCTGTGTCGCTGTAGACCATCAGGCGTCGGACGCCGAGTGAAATGGCCATACGTAACCCATACAACAGTGCCTCATACTCAGCTTCATTGTTTGAATAATATAAGTGAATCTGGAGGACATAGCTGAGCTTGTCACCTCTTGGGGATACCAAAACCACGCCTACGAGCCATTTAACATCTTGGACCCATCAAAGAACATGGTCCAATGCTCCGAGTGAATCTGAGTCGGTTGCTGCTGTTCAATCTACTCTGCGAGGAAATCCGCTATTGCTTGGGACTTGATGGCTTTCTTTGCCTCAAACTTGATATCCAACGGAAGGAGTTCAATCGCCCACCTTACCACTCGACCGGTTGCATCCCTATTGTTCAGAATTTCTGATAATGGAACGTCGCTGACAACTAAAAGCGAGTGGTCTGAGAAGTAGTGTGCAACTTTCTTCGTGGTCAAGTAAATTCCATAAACAAGCTTCTGATAATGAGGATATCTCTGCTTGGACGGAGTCAAGACTTCAAAAATATAATACATAGGGCGCTGAACTTTGTAGGCTTTGCCTTCTTCTTCCCGCTCGACCGTGAGCACTATGCTGACAACTTGTCCAGTGGCTGCGATGTAAAGCAGTAATGGCTCTTTGCTGATTGGAGCGGCAAGCACCGACTGGGTGGAAAGCAGGGATTTCATCTCTTCAAACGCTCCTTCAGCTTCATCATTCCGCTCAAACTTGTCAGACTTCTTCATTAGTCGGTAAAGAGGTAATGCCTTTTCACCGAGGCGCGAGATGAATCGACTCAATGCAGCCAAACAACCAGTAAGCTTCTGAACATCGTGTACACGCATAGGGCGTTTCATTCAGAGGATTGTGCCAACCTTCTCTAGGTTTGCGTCGATTCCTCGTTCGGGAACAAGGAAACCGAGTAACTTTCCACCTTGGACTCTGAATGTGCACTTTGATGGATTGAGCTTGATATCATATCTTCCTAAGTTTGCAAAGGTTTCAGCGATGTCAGTCAGTAGGTCGGAACCTTTGCGTGCTTGACCATGATGTCATCCATGTATGTTTCCACATTTCGACTGATTTGAGTGGGCAGGCACTTCTGAATCATGCGCATGAACGTGGCACCAGCATTCTTGAGGCCAAAGGGCATAGTAACATAGCAAAAATACCCGAATGGGGTGATGAAAGGTGTTTTATTTCGTCGGGTCCATACAGTCGGATCTGATGGTACCCGGAATAAGCATCCAAAAAGGACAAGCGCTCACACCCCGCAGTTGAGTCGACTATCTGGTTGATGTGGGGCAGAGGAAAATGATCTTTCGAGCAGGCCTGATTGATATGCTTGAAGTCGATACACGCTCGAAGTGACTTATCTTTCTTGGGGACCATAACAACATTGGCAAGCCACTCGGAGTGGTATATCTCGCAGATGAACTCAGCTGCCAGAAGCCGAGCCACCTCCTTGCCAATTTCCTCCTCTTCTCCGCCGCGGACCGAGAGAGATGCTCTTTAACGGGTTTTGCTTTTGGGTCGACTCGCAAATGGTGCTCAGCCAGTCCCCTGGGTACACCCGAAATGTCAGATGGTTTCCATGCGAAGATTTCTCAGTTCTCATGGAGGAACTAGATGAGCGCTTCTTCCTATTTGCTATCGAGTGTTCTTGAGATATGAGTCGGAGCAGCATTGGGATTGGTTGGGTGAATGTGAACTGGTTTTGTTTCATCAGACGACTGAAATGCAGACTCTGAAGCAGGCCTCTAGGCACGCAACAAATTATTTGGATCTGCATTCTTCTGATATTCTTGCATTTCTACTGCTGCCATCTGTTCATCGGCGATCTTTGAGCCCTTTTGGAGGCAATCTTATGCTCTCTACCGATTTCTAGTGACTGCTATCACACCTCTGGGCCCAGGCATCTTCAACTTGAGGTACACGTAACATGGTCGAGCCATGAAACGAGCATAAGCAGGCCTGCCTAGAATAGCATGATAGGCACTGCCAAAATCCACCACCTCAAATATCAACTTTTCCTTGCGGTAATTCTTTGAATCGCCGAAAACCACATCAAGAGTGATCTGACCGAGTGAATCGGCTTTGTTTCCTTGGATGACCGTGGAATCTCATGTTGCTCTTGCTAAGCTTGGACATCGGAACGCCCATCCCTCGGAGGGCCTCAGCATACAGTATATTCAAACCACTACCACCGTCCATCAAAACCTTGGTTAGTCGAGTGCCCCCAACGACTGGGTCGACCACCAACGCTTGCCATCCAGGGGTAGCAACATGCGCTGGATGGTCGGATTGGTCGAATGTAATGGGGTGTTTTGACCACTTCAAAAATGTCGTCGTTGCCAGAGCAACCATGTTTACTTCTGTGTTGATAACTTTCAGTCGACTTTTGCTCTCGAGGTCAGCAAAAATCACCAAAGTGGCATTAATGTTGGGGTAACTGCCATCTTCCTCTTTGTCCTCCTCCTTATCAGACTCCTTTTCCTTTTCACTAGGCGGGCCCTCTTGAAAACTTTGAATTAGGAGTCGACACTGTCGAATATGCTTGGGAAGAATAAAGTTTCCCTCTTCATATTTTTTGGTGTGTATATGCCATAGTAAATCAAGCACATCATTTCCCGCTTGATCTTTAACTTTTTTAGGGGTACGAGGCCCTTTAGGCTTCCCCTTGAACTTCCCTTGATTCAAAACTGCTGCCTCAGCGGGACCTGCAGCCTTAGCTTTGCGTTCTGCTTCCAACTAGAGTTTCCTCCTCCGGTGTACTGGGCGAATGATTTGTTCTTGCCGCTCCGGAGTCGGTCTTCTTCTTCGCCGTTAGCATACCAAGTGGATATGTCCATCATCCGAGTCAGAGACATGTCCCCGGTCCGACTGAACTTCAAGTTGAGCTCTCTGTACTGGATGCCTTCTTTAAAGGCGCAAACTGCTTGATGATCTGATACATTCTCCGTTGTATGATGAAGGGTAGTCCATCTCTGGATATAATCTCTTAAAGTCTCGTTCTGCTTCTGAACACAATGCTGCAATTCTGCCAAACTAGCGGGTCGCTTGCAGGTGCCTTCGAATGTTTTGGTAAACACTCGGGCTAACTCTTCCCAATTGAAAATGCTCCCCGGGGCCAACTGATTCAACCAAGCTCTGGCAGAACCCTCAAGCATCAAAGGTAGGTGTTTCATGGCCACCTCATCATTGCCCCCACCGATGTGCACTGCCACTCGGTAATCCTCCAACCAAGTGTCGGGCTTCGACTCTCCGGTGAACTTACTTACGCCTATTACCAACCTGAAGTTGTGAGGGATCTCAGCGGCTTGGATTGCTCTTCCGAAGCACTCAGGGCCGGAAACATGCACTCTGCTTCCACTGGGTCGGTCTCTACCCAGCCCTTCTGTGTATGCTCTATTCCTGTC
This sequence comes from Triticum dicoccoides, assembly GCF_002162155.2. Lineage (NCBI taxonomy): Eukaryota > Viridiplantae > Streptophyta > Magnoliopsida > Poales > Poaceae > Triticum > Triticum dicoccoides. The sequence continues at coordinate 270,644,769 of NC_041389.1, forward strand.
GACCAAACCTTGCACAAGAACTGACCTTGCATCGAACCCAGGCTCTCTTGGGTCGACTGGAACTCTGTGCTCATTACCATACGATCGCCTGTCTTCATACCGCCGGGGGGCATATGACCTGCCCCTCAGAGGGGGCGAAGGCACTCGACGGTTGTTGTCACGGGCATATTCATGATAAGATTCTCTGTGGGCCCTTCCCAGTTGCCGATATCGACGGTGATCATGGTCTTCACGTTGCAAAGGCGGCCCAGGACTGTGCGCTGACTGAACTGTGTCCGCCCTCACTGACCTGCTGTGGATCCTATTGCGTGACTGAGAAACGTCTGAGTTTTGCTCTCCTGCCGCCCGGAGCAGCGCTCGAATCTGCTCCAAGCCTCTTCCAGCCTCTGAACGGGACGGTTGAATAGATTCTGCTATACATGCATCAGCTGTAAGATTCTAGATTGGAGTGTGGCGCACCTGGTGTTCAGGCGGAAACAATTTTCGTTGTCGTCGACTGGATTCAGGGATCAGTCGATGGGCGCATTCATCGAGAGAATGTTGGAGAGCAACGTGGCCAGGTGCGCAACCTCCAAGGCCCGAGCCTTGGTAGTCTCCCACACAATAGGGGTCTGGAGAGCCTCCACGTTCCTGCGGTGCAACTCTTCCCTCTGCTGCGAATTGAGATGTTGGGGCTCGTACTCATCGTGATCACACGACAGACCGTCACCATCGATGTTGCCGCCATTGCGGCAAAACCCGGGTGGGCTGCGACGAGAGTCGACCATGAGAACTTCTGCCATGGGGTCACTGCTCCCGCAATCGGAAAGAGTATCTGCGAAGCCAGTCGATTGATCGAATGGTCCGTAGAGAAATTCGTCGGGCTCGATCACCGCGACTTGTGGGATGGCCGACTGGCAGGCCACCGCATGCTTTACCCATCACTGGAGCTGCGACCGATCAGATCGCTTGCGGTGGCGTCCAGCGGAGTGTGTGGATGACGCGGGAGCCGACAGATATGGGGTCAAGGGCTGACGAAGAAGGGTGCCACAAGCACTCTCGCGGAAGTGCGATGCCCCACAGATCAAAAGAGCCTCGACATCGAGGGGGGCTTCTTGAAGCCAGGCGGAGTCGTCGGCAATTAAAGTGAGCACGCCGAGTCGGAACTCGTGGCCCACAACCAAACCACCACCGGAAACCATGTTGATGGAGATCGGAAAAAATTCAACCTCACGGGAAGTTGCCAAGACGCTTGGCCCCATGGTGGGTGCCAACTGTCGTGGTAGTAAGTTTGACAATAAGAGTAGGGGGTACGTATGAAGAGGCAAGGCCCTAGCTATAGAGAGGTTGTACACACGATTTTTACAAGTTCAGGACCCTCTCGGAGGAGGTAAAAGCCCTACGTCTCGGTGCCCTGAGGCTGTCGACTAGAATATGGGTGTGTGTGTTACAAGGGGTGCGAACCCTTGTGCCAGAGGAGGGGTGGCTTATATAGAGTGTGCCAGGACCCCAGCCGTCCCCCGTTACAAGGTTCAATGCACATTAAGATAGGGCGTTACTGGTAACGCCAGCTATAAAGAGCTATTAATGATCTTTAAGACTATAGAGTGAACGCCTGACCGTTGCCATCCCGAGTGACTCTAGTTATTCTGTATTCCGAGTGGTTTCTTGTATGGTCGAGTGACTTCATCTTTGTTGAATGGAATTGAGGGTATCCGAGTGAGGTAATTGGTCAAGTGGATTGCACTCCATGGTTACTTCTGTCGGTATCTCTTGTTATACTTTGAATGTCCTTGATTCTAGGGTAGTGACCTTTGGTAGGGCGTATAGGTCGGGCCTATGACCCTACCCTAGGTCCATGGCATCGTAATCGCACTCTGGATTTGCTACATTCAAACAAGCCGCATCGATCGATATGCCGCTTTACTTGCCAACCGGTTTTAATTGCCACGCTGAATCGATGCAAGTGGATCAAAAAGGCTGAAATGATGCTCTAAATCGAGGAGACACACGTGTGAGAAGAGATAAACCAGCGACAGCAACCATCGCTGCGTCCGTGGCAGCTCGCGTGCAGGAAAGAGCTCGGTCAGTGCATCATGGCGGCGGGCATCGGTGCATGCAGATAGGCTAGCTGGGTGCATGCATATCAGGCTAGCTGGACACGTCGTGCATGCATAGCATGCTTCTGTCGTGGCGGCACGCGCAAGACTTCCATGCAATGGCCCAATAGTCTAAAGAAACCACGGCCCAACGATCGAACAATGCCACCATCCGACGCGGCCTTAATTGTCAGGTCCAACGGGCGACACAGTCCACCGCGGCCCCACTCTTCAGAGTTAACGGTCAAAGCATTGATCTGACAACATCCACTGTTTGTGACCATTTTTGAGGGTTTCAGACAAGAGAGTGGGGAAAAGTGAGCACAAGTTAAGAGTGTGGGGATGAATGAGTACAACTATGGAACCAGAGGCACATATGTAAAAAAACCTAAGATTAATTTGGCCCACCACCCACCATATCCGGAAGTACTCCTGTATTGAGTCCGGCCCTAGGTCGGGCCCAACATGGTGGGCCCATAGATTGTTGTTGAGCCCCTTTCTGACAGTCCTTGAGCCTCGAATCCTCGTGCTGATATGATCGTAAATCTAGGGTGCTAGGTCATGTACTCTCCACCCATGCTCAAAGTGAATAAGGTAGTGGATTCCTTAGGCATGCTCAAAGTGAACTCGTTCCATGGGCGAGAATCATCCGATCGGTGCAACCATGGCCACTACGCCTGGAGTTAGATCTTGAGCCACTTGAGGTTCGGCACTCCCAAGCCCCCAACCCATATAGGGGAGCACACAGTCTCCCAAGAAACCATGCATGATGCACGACGTGCTTGGGCCTTGCTGCACCAAAGGAAGCTTCTACAGATCTTAACCATCGCAACACTAGTCTTTGGCGGTATATCCAACGCAAGCATGGAGTGAATCGGTATGGTGCATAGCACCGACTGCACAAGGAGTAGGCACCCACTTTTGGGCATTAGTGCCGCCCGCGAAGTAGGTAAGCGGGCTGCGAGCTGACCCACCAGACCATTGAACTGGGCTGCGTCAGTTTCCGCGGTGCGAGTGGTAATCTGAGGTATTTGCAAGGGAAGCTACCCACCGGGCATCCGAGCATCCTACACTTCGTAGTCATGGTCTCCACACTACATCTGATCGAAAGTGCACTACTCTTAGTTAGGTTGACATGCAACCCGGATGCCACACCATAGTCCTTCATGATGGTCGCGCATGCTCTCATCTCAATCTCCACCGGCTTCAGGAAAATCATAACATTGTCGGCGAACATGGATACCCGTTGTTTCAGCCTGGTTCTAGCAAGAGGAGACAACACCCCATGCTCTGTAGCATGGTGGAATATTTTTTGGAGCGATTCCATTATTAGTATAAAGAGCATAAGTGAAATTGGGTCACCTTGTCGTAGACCACACATGTTGAAGGTGCTTCTTCCAGGCATGCCGTTCACCAACACCTTTGTGGACGAATTGGCGAGTAGTCCACATATCCATGCAATCCACCTCGGGCCAAAACCCATGTAACGACCAAACCTCGAAGGATTTGAGTCTCTGTGCTTACCGTGCTAGTCCCTGGATCGAACTTGCTAGCACACACAATATAGATGAATACTAGAATAGCAAGTGCATCATTTATTACAACGTATGATCCAGAATGTATAAAATAAAACAATCTGCATAGCACTTGGCTAGCTTTATTCAATCAAACAGCGGAAAGTAGCAGAAAATAACGATGAGTCCCATCATAGCCCACTGGCGATGTTGAGTGCAGACTCGCGACCCTAACGGTACCTTACTCTTCGTCTGAATATCCTGCAACATGAGACGTTGCAGCCATATAGGTCAATACTTTGAATGTATTGGCAAGTTACACAGGAGTAATAATATAGCAGACCTACATGTATATGCATAGTACAACAAAGGAAGGCTTGAGGGTTTATTTTTGCATAAAGCTGATTTTATCCTAATAACTACCTAATAGTCAAATTTTTATTTAGTTCTTTTATTACTACAATTAAATACACAAGGTTGAGTTGGCAAAATCAACTCCAACCTATCCTTTATTAAGTTGCCCACAAATATTATTAAGTGTCACATCTGTCAAGATCATCCAACAACTGTAATGGCATAGTGGCTCAAATTTACCCATAACCGGGGGCACGCTAATCATGATTAGTTTTAATACTCTGCAGAGTTTTGTATGCTTTACCCACTGGACCCAATCCGAAGATTGAGACGAAGTCTTTCAGAAGAGGTTCCCTTAACCACCTGACGGCCACATCGCACCTACATACGCTACATCTGTCGCCACAGTCTGGGCAAGGGTTCCAACAACCGATCAACTAAGCCAGAGCCCATATAGCCAGTGGCCACACATGGAAGCTACTAGTCACTAAGTCTGTCTGATCTTTTTGAACCTGGGCGGCATTCCACTTAGGGTGCACTCTCATGAGCGCATGGCCTTAGAAAAGGTGCAAGACCCCATGATGCCTTCCCTCAACACCAAGCAATACCACTTCTGCCCAGAGGTGAGTTAATTCCTGAGTTACTACTCAATTGTTATATATATATATATATATACAGACGGTCTATTCTGCTAATATTAGCAGAATAACTATTCTGCACACCACTTCCGCACTGCACGCTGAATGCAAGTGCACTGCATCTTCTTGACGACGAGCACTGCAATGCTTCACGGGAGAACTGCTTCATTTTCCGGTGTTCCGCCCGCGCGTTCTATGTGGAATCCGGTGTCGCGGGATGATTCAGTTTGTGTCTGCATCTCATTTTAGCTTTATTCTTTCTGATTTACAGGAAAATATACTATAGTGCTTCCAAATCGACGGATTTGGCAGACGAGCTTTCTCTGTTCGTTCGTGTTCGCGTCAGATGCAATTTTTTTTGTGCTCGGATGTTGTTATTTAGTAGGAATTCTTTGATTGCGTTCATTTTAATCGGTCCGTTCACTCTATAATTTGTTAATTTTTAGGAGTTAGTTTTCAATTCTTGGTATGTTGGTTGTGCGGGCGGGTGAGCTTCGTCCGCTCCTCTGTTCTTGTTGATTTTTTTGATTTTTGCCCGTCCACGTGTGTTTGAATATTGTAATTACTGTTGCTGTAGGTTTGAATTCATTGTATTGCGGGTATAATTGTCATTTTTTGAATCGCGTTTTTAAAATGAAAGGTGATGTTGTTCGTCAAGTTACCATATCTTCCATGTAAATTTTTGCGGGTGTATTGTTCGATGGTTTAGTGGCTGTAGAATTTTTAGGCGAGTTATGGAAGTGCGAGTGAAATTGACACCTCTATCAGTCTATCACATTGTCTGTAGTTTTACTGGTTTAATTTTATTTGTTGTAGTCGCGGCATACGTTGTAGTGCACTGCATTTTCTTTGGTAGCGTACTTCGTTGTAGCTTTATTACAGTGGTTATGGCTGTTTATGAGATTTCTCCTTTTCGTAAACTACATTCTGTGTTTACTACATTCTGTGTTCTAGATGACTGCATAATATGCATTTCTGTACTGCATTAGCAGTGTTGTTAATGATCTATTCTGCTATTAGAAGGGATGGTCCATGATGCGCTTGTGTTAGCTGAATAGTTATTATAAGAATTTTTTTGAACTGCATACTATGAGAATTGTTTTTGAACATCATTTGTTAACTGCAAAGTTTCGACCATTTGCATTTCCTTGTTACTGTTCAGAGGGCTGCCTTTCGTTATTATTAGTACCACACTATGTGTTCAAGAGAACTGCATTACTGCCAACAGCAACTTTGTCTAAAAGGGATGATAAAATGACGTAGTTGAGGTTGCATACTTTAAATAGGCATTGTTCAAATTGTCTGATGGACATAATTTTAAAAGCATACAGCATAAGCAAAGCATTAGAAATATTGGTTGCTTCATATTAGACAGCCTAGAGTGCAAATATTGTAAACTTGATGGAGTCTTCTTCTTTGTAGAAAAAGACCATCGCCACTTCTCCGGCCTCAAAGCCATTGTGGGAGACAAAATCTTTCCAACCAGTAGTTATGTTGATGCAGTCTTCAGAGTCGATGTGGTAGTCACCTTCCATGTCTCCATAGCCATTTTTGTGTTCTATCTCCAACGTAAGCTTCCCTGAAATTGGAGCATGAATTTTTATTGCGGATGGCAGTTTCTGCATATTGTAATGGGTGGATAAAGAATTTATAAGTAAACAGCAAATGTTTTTATTTTATACTTAGCATGATTTGTTTATGTTTACTTAAATAGTTACATACATATGATTGTATTTTGTAAAGTAGTTGCAATGTATGAACAAACTTATATACGCAATTGACTCCTAGTTTTACTGGGATATATATTATACTGCAACATGTGTGCACTGCAATGTCAGTAACAATGTACTTCTCCAGCATATTAATATAACTGCAACGCTTATCTACTGACCCTTTTTTTTGTACATATGTCGATACATGGTGTGGTACTGAAGAAAGATAGGTGGAAGCATCTAGTCTTAATAGCTAACAGATTTGAACAACAATACAAATTTTGTTTTGTATTTTTGTTCATATTACTGAACAAATTGATTGAACTATATATTCAGATGTGTATTTGCAGTCTAGATTATGTCCAAAAATTGTGAGTGGAAAACATACCCAACTTTCCTGTAGATCTGTGGTTGTGAGGCGATGAAGAAATGGCGCACGAAACCCCCTGTTGGGTATCATCAGGCAGCCGAGCATGCTGCGCCACTCGGTGTTGGTGAGCTGTAGGCCTTCTGCGAAGACGCATGTGTCCGCTACCGGCGCCATCCTTGCCAAGCACCCGCACTTGCAGTCCATGGCGGGTTCAGTGGAATTCTAGAGAAGAGTTGTGGATGTGATGAACCCTAGATCTACGTTTTGAGGAAAATGAGGAACGGGGGGAGGAGTTGTGTTATTCTGTAGCACGAATGGATAAGTTTTTATGCAACCAATCGAGCAATGGAAGTAATAAATGTTGTGGTTGGCATTAGGTGGTGGATTGGGTCTGATTCAGTGAACACGAACGCATTCAAGAAGGAACAGTACTGCTTACTTGAGAATAGCGAACTGCATTGTCATATCACGACGGACTGTGAACGCGTGGTTGGGCCTGTGTTTGTGTATGGTATGTAGCATTTTTTTTAATTTTCAGTGGCCTCTTTTTTTTGTTGGCCCTGTGTTCTGGTAGTGAAGACGGAATTGGGCCCAGGTCGGCCTGTGAGCACACGGCTGGTTCCCGGTGCGCTGTGTGTGCGTCCTAATGTTTAGTCCCACCTCGCCCGCCGAAGGCGCGCCCGACTTGTTTATAAGCGTTGGCGAGGCATACTGGTCGAACTCCTCTGTATACTTATCTGGGCGCTTATACACGGCGCTCGTAGCTATATGCTCTATGACCTGTGGGCCCATGTGCAACCGGCCCCATGCACTGTGACTCAGAACGACTCGCCTTCTGTGGGCGTAGACCTATTACGAGATTGGCTGGGGCCGGTGCCACCTGGGTGGTCAATTTTTTTCTTTTAATATTTCTGCCCTGTGTTTTTTTTCAATGTTGGAGTGTGCACTGCATTGATCAGGGTTCTGTACTGCATTGTATACGCATTGCGTACTGCATGTACAGTTGTCATTTTTTTTGTTTCCGTCTTTTTGCTATCAGTTAATCTTTTTTCCCAATGTATGGGAGTGCACTGCTTTGTAAATCATACGCATAATGCGTTGATTATGGTTCTGTACTGTACATTCATATATTTCTGTACTTCATTGATTATTTACGTGTTTGCATTTTTCATTTTCTGGTTTTGCTCCTATGTATTCTTTTTTCAAATTTAGGTTCATGCACGGCTTTATTGGGTATGTTAATGCTTCGTTGGACAGATTCTATACTGCATTCTGTACCGCATTCGTACACAACTTGCACTGCATGCGTCCTGTTTGCAGACTGCAACTCATTTTTCGTTTCCTGCACTACTCGAATCTAGTGATACATTAGCAGACAACAGAAAACAAATTATCACAGATATTCTGTACGACAATTTCATCACCAGCAAACTAAGTTGAGCAGAAAGCAAACTAACATAATCAGAGTTCACCATTACAAAGCGATTGTGCATGGCAAGCAAACTAGGTTCAGCACACAAGCAAACTAACGATACATAAGCAAACAACACAAAGCAAATTTGATGATAATTCTAAAAGAACGCTGGCATTCTTGTCTCCTGGCAGCACCATCTTCTTCTTCACCAGTCAGGCTCTCCCCATCCCCAACTGCTCCTGGCGCGCTTGTTGGGTGGCTCCTCCTTCTCCAGCTTTGCACGGCGAAGGCCGTCCTGGGTGAGGGTGATGCAGTTCCATATCTTGTACACTGCGTAGGTGTCCTTTGCCGCGTACTCGATGTGCCTCCTGGACAGAGGCAGGATGGCCCAGCGCTGGTGCTCGGCGTCGGTGATCTTCTTCTTCATGTTGTTGTAGTAGTCGTCAATGAGCACGCCGGAGACGTCTCCGAGGGAGTCCAACGGCTTGGTTGCGTCGGGCACCCTCCACTCCTTCTAGATGTCGACGAAGTTGGCGACCTCCACTTTGACATGCTCCAGCCTGGTTTTGTCGCCGTCGATGGAGAAGCCTGCAAAGATGTACCTGGGGTCGGCGAGGAAGTTGTCAAAGACGGGGCACCTTTCAGTGTCGCTCATTTGGAAGAGCAGCACCGGGTGATTCTTGCCGATGGAGAGCTGGCAGAGGGCGGGTTTCCGCGTCGCTTCAGGGTCGTTGTCATACTCGAGATCAATGCCGGCGATCTTGTGGCGCTGGAGGCTGAGGTGGCGCTCGTACTGCACGAGGGTGATCGCCATCTGCTTCTTGTTGTTGGTGTGGATGACGTGCAACTTGGTGTTGCCGTGCGCCTCCACGGCGTTGTCGCCCTTGTACTCGTCGGTGAACGTCATCGCCGGTGGTGGGAGCGCAATGGATACTTGTGTTGTTGTGGATGAGAAGGCCTTTGGCAGGGGTCTGAATTTAAGGGGAGGGCGCGGGGTGGGATGGCCTCGTCGGATGAACTGCACGATCGCGCTGATGATGCGGTTGTGCGGATCGTGGCTTGGTTTTGCATCTGTGATCGTGGGCTTGTGGCGATGGAACTGCTCCGATCGGGTGTATGTATGCGAACGTGGTTTTTTTAAGGTGGATTTTTTTTTATCAGCACATTTTTTTAACCATCACCTTTTTCTATTCGAACGGGCATTTTGTCATGTTTTATAGATGTATACTGGGTGACAACATAACTGCATTGCTTACAATTACGCATTGCATCGCGTACAAATCAGAACTGCAACATTGTATACATGTGTGTACATCATCGTTTTTTGCGTGTCTTTGCTATATGGTTCGGCGGTCTGCATTGCGCACCGGAATGTACTGCATACTTCTACTGACCCGTACTGCATCTTGTTTTTCCGGTACTTATTGCAGTCCCTGGCAAGGGACGGATAGGAAATGGGAGGGGGTGGGAGGAGCCCCACTTTTTTTTCGAACTTATTGTTTTTTCTTGGTCGGTATTGTTGGGCCTGTGTTCGGGTATTTCAGAGACGCATGTACGTTGTCAATTTTTGGGTGGCTGGTGCCGGTATCATTTGGGTGATCAGTTTTTATTCTTTGTATGCTTTTTAATGACGTGGAGTGCACTGCTTTTTGGTAAATCATCGGTGCAGTGCATTGATCATGGTTATGTACTAGATGTGAACTTCATTTCTTACTGCATGTACAGTTCTCATTTTTAATCCCGTGTTTTTACTTTTTTTGTAATCTTTTTTTTCGAATGTATGGGACTGCACTGCTTAGCAAATTACGACTGTACTACATTGTTTATGATACTGTACTGCAAGTTCGTGTACTTCCGCACTGCGTTAACTTATTCCGCGTTTGCGTCTTTCTTCATCCCGAAAAGAAATGCATAATGGCGTACTGCATCCCGTATAGAAATGGACTGCATTTTTCCAGCAGTGCGTACTGCATTTGTTTTTTTGCCTGTGCTTACTTCACTGTACGGGAGGTTTAAGGGGAGAGCGGATGGGGGGGCACATTTTTTTTGTGTGGCACTTAATTGAAGGTAGAATTTTTTTTCTGGATGTGTTATTTTAACATGTGTTTTGTTTTTGATTTTAACTTTTTTTACGAACTGTATGTATTTTGTTTGTTGTTTTACCGTTTTTAAATTTCATGATTCTTTACGAACTACATCATGTGTTTTTTTGTTGTTTTTTTAGTAATATGTGCGTTTTGATGTAAACTGGCTTATTTTGTCCGGGCTGTTTTTGGGCCGGCCCGTTATTTGTTACCCTTTTTGCGAAACGCGGGCCTCCTGCGTGTCGTTTCCACGCTATTCCACCGCTCCGCTGTCAGAGAAAGAGACCGAGAACAATCCCCTCTCCTCTCTTGCAGTTTCTCCCGAGGCATCTCTCCCTCGAGCAAAACCGCCGTCGCGCGCAGCAACCGCCGTCGCCCGGAGAACCGCCGCCCTCAAGAGGTCGTTATTCCTGCATTCGGCGTCGCTGTCCGCTCCGTGAGCCTTTGCCGCCGCGCTCCCACAGCCCTTTCCCGTCCCCGCCCTGCCTTCCCCCATCCCGCCGCCGTCGCCGCACACTTTTCTTCGGTACGTTCCGCTTGGCTCGGTGTTTTTGTGATTCTTGTAGTTGTTGTAGCTCTTTTTGCTTGTGTAATTTTTCGTAGGCAGTCGATTTTATCTCGTTTTGAAGTCGATAGTTGTGTGTAGCAATGCGGATCTAGGGTTTCGTGATATTTTCGCCGATTTTGTTGCTTATGTCTGTCACTTCGTCCTTTGTGTTGCAGGGAAACGCTATGTCTTCGCCGAGCAGGCAGGGAGAAGGAGTTCAGGGTATGTGGAGTGATTATTCCTTAGGCTTTGTTTATTTTGTTTGGTGTTTATCTAGTTTCCTAATTCATCCTGCATATTGGGTTATGCTCTGTTAGTTGTCAGCGTTCGTTTGCATTATTTTGTCATGTGATGTTTTTGTAATTTCTTTTTTCTTATTTTTTTTTTTGAATCCAGCAGGTGATTGCAGTGCTCATAATGATACACCAATTGTCTTTCCTTGTCTTGGTGGTAAGGATCATGGTGTCGAGGGAGGACATCAAGTGAATTCGCCGATTGAATCTTCTCCTATAAGTGTGGCCCTCCTTCTGGTATGTGATTAATTTGTTTATTTTTGTGTATGATTTGTTTTATCTAGTTCGACATTTTTGTTGCGAATATCCGTGATTTTACTATATGCAGCACTGCATTTTATTTTTGTATGTGAACTCCAGAGTATGTACTTGTGAACTGCATTGTCGTTTTATTCAAGTTTTTTGTATGATGCATTATTTTTTAATTTGAGTTTATGGTTGAGCACTACATTTATATGTCTAACTGTACTGCATTTGTTCTTTTTGTGCAATTTTTAACGAGCATAGACAAACTTTATTTTGACGCAGTGTCTGTTTTCCATGCTGGGGCGCCTGGGTTTGAGGAGGTTACTCAATTGATTGACCATTATTTTGCAGAGGGTAATGTTGGTGTGAGCTTTGATCAGAGACGTCATGTCTTGTCTAAAACACAGTTGCAGTCTGTTGATGGTACAGAGGAAGTTACACAGGATTGGATGGTCCCAGAACAGGTTCGTCAATATGAGTTGAAGCAAAGCAAGAAGAAGTTGAGGTTTGAAATTGAGTTAAAAGAGTTTGCTGAAAAGAAGAAGCAGAGGAGATCTGCAGATGGTGCCAAGGGTGGTAAATTTGGCAAGGTGAAGAAGAGGTTGAGTACTGTTGCTGAGGAAGGTGGTACACCTCAGCGGACCACGTATTGCTGGAATGAAAAAGAATCTTGGCAAGAGAACCGCTGAAGTTGGTGGAAGTGATGATCCTCAGCGCAAACGACTAAATGTCACTGAAGGTCCCAATTCTGATGATGATGACTTTGTGCATGCTGATTATGTGAAGGGTGTTCATCCTTCTAGACGCAAAGACTGTGGTTCATCTAAGACTGTACCCAAGCGTGCCCATGATGATGTTGACGAAGATGTTGGTGGTGATTCTGGCGAGGAGGTGGATGCTGCTCCAAAGGTTTGTTGAAGTGCACTGCATTTGTTTCCTTCATTTTGTTATTCTTTCTGTATTTTCTTTTTTTATGCCTAATCTTCTAATGTGGACTGCATTTCCCTTTACACAGAGGAAGAAGTCTAGTAAGAGCAATGCAACTGAAGATGATGGTGAGGGAGATGATTCTCGATTTAACAAGATCGTGCGTTTATCGCTTCCCACTGTTTGCAAGGCTGCTTCTTTGTTGAAAGAGGCGCATTGCAGCCGTGTTAGGGATGCTGGATTTGGTGTTGTCTTTGATCTGACAGTAAAGAAAAATGTGTCGCGCATTCTTATGTGCTATTTGATGGGAGTGATTGACCCTGCCACTATGTTAATGGACTTTGGGAATGGCAACGTTCTTCGAATCAATTGTGATGCAGTTCATCACATTTTTGATTTACCTATGGGAAGTCACACTGCACCCATGCCTGCTTCCAGCGGTCATGATGAATCGTTTACTGCCCTCAAAGATGAGCTTGGCTTTGACCGTTCAAAAAGTATAGGTGTCAAGGACTTTCTTGAGAAGTTGAAGGTGTTGGTGGAGGAAGATGATTATGTGAGTGTTGACCTTGCTGTGAAGGTGTTCTTCCTTATACTTTACCAGAATTTGTTGTGCCCGGGGCCTGCAGTTCGTTTGGGTAGAGTTGCTGCGATGGTAGAGAACATGGATTATGCGGCTATGGCTCAGATGGACTTTTGTCAGCTTGTTGTTGATGAGTTGCAGGCAGCTGTGGTTAGGTGGCAATCAGAAGGCAGCAAGCAGAATTGTGCAGAGGGTTGTGTCATTGTCCCCCTGATTATGTATCTTGACTGCCTGAAGCTTCGCAAATTTTCAGTCATGCACACATTGACGCCACGTGCGTCATACCTGATGACCAAGGACCTGATGAAGTTGTACAATGAGGATGTGCTTGTGAAGGGAAAGATTTACTTGGAAAGTTACAAATTTGGGAAGCTGCCGGTTAGTGCACCCGATTTTTTAATATCAGATTTTTTTTAAAAAAAAATGTGCAGTCATTATAAATGTGAACTATTCTAGTACTCACATGTGTACTTCTCTTGGCGTGTTCTCTTTTTTTGCAGTGGAAGGCGTCAGGTGATATTGTGTACAACCGTCCTGTTGCAGTTGTACACGGCAGCTCTGATGCGGAGCCTAGCACTCATGATAGGTTTTATGAGCCTATCTGTAGTCAGCTTCCTGGTTGTGATGATGATGTGCCGCATACTCGTGGTTTCATGCCTCGACAGATGTTTGATAATACAAGCTCTTATAAACAGACATTTGTTGGCGGCAAAAATCATGATGAGATTGATGAGCTTCTTCTGAAGGTTTTGAAGCTGACTGAAGATTTGCCAACCTCTGGTGACAGGTTGAGGACAGTTGCTGGTTTTTTCCCTGTTGGCCATGGCCCACGAGATAAAGATATTGTTGCTGCTCACAATTTTGATTGTGGTGTGATTGAAAGCCTGAAGATTGCAGTGACAAATGTTCGTTCTTCGTATGCTCAATTGAGACATTCACAAGAAGAAAAATGCGGTCGGTATGAGAAGGATGCTGGGCATATTGTGGATGAAATGATCCGTCAGGACGCTGGCGTTGGTGCTGATAATGTATGTTCTATGTTTTTTGTGGCTTTGGACCTCTTTTTTGTGTATTATGTTGACTGCTCCTCACTATTTTTTTTGGTTATAGGCTGGAGTGGAATCTTCTGGTGTCAATGGAACTAGAGACGATGGAGTTGGTCAGGTATAAATACTCCTGCCATGTCTGTTCTTCCATGCTTCCCTTTTTCTTTGAACTTACATTTGTTTGGTTCCCATATTTTTCTTGTGTACTTCTCTGTTGTGAAGTGTGTACTGCTTGTGCATGGTTGGAGTTTTATCTTTTTCGGTCGGTACCATCTTCTTTCTCTTTTTTGGTTTGTTCTATGGTCGTAGACTGGTGTCGTTGCTCATGATGTGCACAAAGAGACTTACGATGGCTCTGGGAAGTATGAGGTCTTGGGTGATGCGGCGTCCCCTCTTGATGTTGTAGCTGATAAGGTATAGTTGTATTACTTGTTCTGTTAGTGGGCTGTAATCTAATTTTTTGTTGTCTGTTATAAACTTGATGTACGCTATTATGTTCATCCATATGCATTTTCATTTGCGTATGTTAGCTGCAATAGTTTTACATGTGTGATCTTCACTGTTTGACATAAGTGAACTGCAGTTCTTTTTGGCATGCGTGATCCATACTTATTTACATAAGTGACCTTCAGTATTTAACATAACTGAACTGCAGCGTTTGTCAAATCGAACTGCATTTCTTTTTTTATGTATACGTGGGTTGCAGTTGTAGTTGTGTTTGACATACGTGTGTTGGTGTTGTTTTGTATATGTGGACTGTAGTTGTTATGTGTATGTTGCCAGCAGTCTTCTTGACATAAGTGTGTTGTGTGTTGTTGTGTTAGCTATCCCCATGCTTATTTTTGTGTTACTGGGTGTTTTTTAAACTTTCCACAGGTTGGAGAACCAAACGTGGAAGTCCACGTTGATCTGAATCAGGGCAGTTGTGTTGTTGATGACCGTGCCAGTGTTGATGCTTCTGTATCGGTTGCCGTTGAGTGTGCAGATCCTTCTGTAGCTCAAGGATCCCATGATGCTGTTCCCACCAGTCGGCATGAAGATTCTGATGTTGGCATTGAAAAGCCACTGGAGAATGTTGCCCCTGCTGCTAGTGTTGTTTCTTCCCTTGTGTCTCTGGTGTCCAATGATGTTCCAGAAGTATTGATAGTGGAGCCTCATGTAGTTGAAGTATCTAAGGAAGCTGCTGTTGACCAGACTGTTGTAAATCGAGAGAATGCTGATGTTGCTGCAGAAGGAAAGTCCAGTGAGGTTGTGGTGGATTCGTCGCAACCTATGCAAGAAAATATTTTGCTCAGTTCTGAAGAACAGCAGCCTGAAGACTCTGACACTGAAGGCAAGAGATTTTTTTTTAAATGGTGCAGTTTGATGTTTTTCTCATTCATGTTGTTTAATTACTATGGTATCTGTATTAGATGTTAAATGATAAGTGAAACTTTTGATCTTTTGTCTATGATTTTCAAAATAGCTAGCAGAATTTCCTTATCTTAATATTTAAACTTCATTGTTTGGATAAGTGAACTTCACCTTTTTTATTGCAGATGATGAACTCCCTTTTGTGACACCGTCGAGCATTGATCCAGCTCTTCTGAAAAGATACAATGAGTTGTACGCTGCTGTTACAAGGGCTCGGAAGGACAAGAAGAAGAAGTATGGTTTTTTAGAAATTGTTTTGTTCATATGTATTTTCTAATTTTTGTATTTACCCATTTTTATTTGTTGTTATTTTTTTAGTATCTTATGTTTGAGTTTTTCATGAAAAATTCAGGGACATGATTGCTTTTAAAACTGAGATGGGTGATATTAGCATTGGCGAAGTTGGTCAATCCTTTTGGGATAAAGGGATGCTCACTACAAGGCTTGTAGATCTTGGTGTTTCTTTGCTGGTAGATAAGTTTAAGAGATCTCCGACAATGGTTGTCTCATACCATATTTGTGTAAGAATGCAGCAATTTTTGTTTTATTTTTTTCATTTTCTTTTCTGATTTCGTGCGACGACTTGTTTTGCTTATTTGATTTTTGGTTTTGATTTGGCAGACAAATATTTGGAATGGTGGTACTGTAGGCAGGAGTGTTAAAATGATGTTCTCTTCAAAAGCCGAGGAGCGTGTTGATAAAAAGGATATGGTGAGAGACTTTTTTATGTGTATTTTGCCTGTTTTGTTTTTATATCGTTCTGTTTTTCTTGTTATAATAATTTTATTTATTTTTTCATGCTTCCAACAGGTCCTTTTTGCAACTTTTGATCCGCCAGGTACGAGGGATGGTGTTGGTCATTATTGTGTAGTTGCGTTAAATGTGAAAGAAAGGCGGTTTGAATTCCTTGACTCGCTCAACAAACCTGGCAGCCCTGATGCGATCAGGGTTTTTAGGAGGATGGTTAAAAATATCAAGCGTGCATGGAAAGAAGGTAGCTTGAGTTCTGATGAGCCGCTAAATCCTCCCACACTTGATGGATTTGTGTTGAAACATGTCATTGTCCCATTGCAGCCAAATGGGTGCGTTCTTTACAGCCCTTCTGTGTCATACTATTCAAGTTTTTTTTTCACTTAATTTTTGTGAAACTGATGTTTTTTATTCTTTTTATTGCAGGCATGATTGTGGATTCTATATGTTTCAATTCTTGCAGACATGGGATGGTGTTCGAGTTGCTAAGTTTGGGGTGGAGCACATTGGCTACATCAGAAAGGCCATGCTCTATAGCCGGCTAACATCGAGGAAGTGTTGCCTTGATTTTGTTGGGGAACGTAGCAGAAATTCAAAAAATTTCCTACGTAACACCAAGATCTATCTATGGAGAGACCAGCAACGAGTAGAAAGGGGAGTGCATCTACATACCCTTGTAGATCGCTAAGCGGAAGCGTTCAAGTGAACGGGGTTGATGGAGTCGTACTCGTCGTGATTCAGATCACCGATGATCAAGTGCCGAACGGACGGCACCTCCGCGTTCAACACACGTACAGCCCGGTGACGTCTCCCACGCCTTGATCCAGCAAGGAGAGAGGGAGAGGTTGAGGAAGACTCCATCCAACAGCAGCACAACGGCGTGGTGGTGATGGAGGAGCGTGGCAATCCTGCAGGGCTTCGCCAAGCACCTACGGGAGAGGAGGAGGTGTCACGGGAGGGAGGGAGGCGCCAAGGGCTCAGGTGTGGATGCCCTCCCTCCCCTCCACTATATATAGGGGCAGGGGAGAAGGGGGAGGCGCAGCCTTGCCCCCTACTCCAAGAAAGGGGTGCGGGTAAGGAGGGGGGAGGAGTCCATCCTCCCTAAGGCACCTCGGAGGTGCCTTCCCCCTTTAGGACTCTCCCCTTTTTCCTTTATCTTGGTGCATGGGCCTCTAGGGGCTGGTGCCCTTGGCCCATGTAGGCCAAGGCGCACCCCCTACAGCCCATGTGGCCCCCCGGGGCAGGTGGCCCCACCCGGTGGGCCCCCGGGACCCTTCCGGTGGTCCCGGTACAATACCGATGACCCCGAAACTTGTCCCGATGGCCGAAACAGGACTTCCTATATATAAATCTTTACCTCCGGACCATTCCGGAACTCCTCGTGACGTCCGGGATCTCATCCGGGACTCCTAACAACATGCGGTAACCACATACAAGCTTCCTTTATAACCCTAGCGTCATCGAACCTTAAGTGTGTAGACCCTACGGGTTCGGGAACCATGCAGACATGACCGAGACGTTCTCTGGTCAATAACCAACAGCGGGATCTGGATACCCATGTTGGCTCCCACATGTTCCACGATGATCTCATCGGATGAACCACGATGTCAAGGACTCAATCGATCCCGTATACAATTCCCTTTGTCTAGCGGTATTTTACTTGCCCGAGATTCGATCGTCGGTATCCAATACCTTGTTCAATCTCGTTACCGGCAAGTCACTTTACTCGTTCCGTAACACATCATCCCGTGATCAACTCCTTGGTCACATTGCGCATATGATGATGTCCTACCGAGTGGGCCCAGAGATACCTCTCCGTTTACACGGAGTGACAAATCCCAGTCTCGATCCGCATAAAACAATAGATACTTTCGGAGATACCTGTAGTGTACCTTTATAGTCACCTAGTTACGTTGTGACGTTTGATACACCCAAGGCACTCCTACGGTATCCAGGAGTTACACGATCTCATGGTCAAAGGAAGAGATACTTGACATTGGCAAAGCTCTAGCAAACGAACTACACGATCTTTGTGCTAAGCTTAGGATTGGGTCTTGTCCATCACATCATTCTCCTAATGATGTGATCCCGTTATCAATGACATCCAATGTCCATAGCCAGGAAACCATGACTATCTGTTGATCACAACGAGCTAGTCAACTAGAGGCTCACTAGGGACATATTGTGGTCTATGTATTCACACGTGTATTACGATTTCTGGATAATACAGTTATAGCATGAATAAAAGACAATTATCATGAACAAGGAAATATAATAATAATACTTTTATTATTGCCTCAAGGGCATATTTCCAACAGTCTCCCACTTGCACTAGAGTCAATAATCTAGTTCACATCGCCATGTGATTAACACTCACAGGTCACATCGCCATGTGACTAATACCCAAGAGTTTACTAGAGTCAGTAGTCTAGTTCACATCACTATGTGATTAACACTCAATGAGTTTTATGTTTGATCATGTTGCTTGTGAGAGAGGTTTTAGTCAACGGGTCTGAACCTTTCAGATCCGTGTGTGTTTTACAAATCTCTATGTCATCTCCTAGATGCAGCTCCCACGTTCTATTTGGAGCTATTCCAAATAACTGTTCTACTTGGAGCTATTCTAAATTGTTGCTCCATTATACGTATCCGGTATCTCTACTCAGAGCTATCCGGATAGGTGTTAAGCTTGCATCGACGTAACCCTTTACGACGAACTCTTTTACCACCTCCATAATCGAGAAAATTCCTTAGTCCACTAGTTACTAAGGATAACTTTGACCGCTGTCCTATGATCCATTCATGGATCACTCTTGTACCCCTTGACTGACTCATGGCAAGGCACACTTCAGGTGCGGTACACAGCATAGCATACTAAAGAGCCTACGTCTCAAGCATAGGGGACGACCTTCGTCCTTTCTCTCTATTCTGCCGTGGTCGAGCTTTAAGTCTTAACTTCGTACCTTACAACTCAGGCAAGAACTCCTTCTTTGACTGGTCCATCTTGAACACCTTCAAGATCATGTCAAGGTATGTGCTCATTTGAAAGTACCATTAAGCGTTTTGATCTATCCTTATAGATCTTGATGCTCAATGCTCAAGCAGCTTAATCCAGGCTTTCCATTGAAAAACACTTTCAAAATAACCCTATATGCTTTCCAGAAATTCTACGTCATTTCTGATCAACAATATGTCAACAACATATACTCATCAGAAATTCTATAGTGCTCCCACTCACTTCTTTGGAAATACAAGTTTCTCATAAACTTTGTATAGACCCAAAATCTTTGATCATCTTATCAAAGCGTACATTCCAACTCCGAGATGCCTACTCCAGTCCTTAGAAGGATCGCTGGAGCCAGCATACCTTTTAGCATCCTAAGGATCGACAAAAACTTTCTGATTGTATTACATACAACCTTTCCTCACGAAAACCGGTAAGGAAACTCGTTTTGACATCCATCTGCCAGATTTCATAAATACAGCTAATGCTAACATGAATCCGACGGACTTTAAGCATCGCTACGGATGAGAAAATCTCATCGTAGTCAACTCCTTGAACTTGTGAAAAAACTCTTCGCCACAAGTCGAGCTTCATGGACGGTGACATTACCGTCCACGTTCGTCTTCTTCTTAAAGATCCATTTATCTCAATGGCTTGCCGATCATCGGGCAAGTCCACCAAAGTCCATGCTTTGTTCTGATACATGGATCCTATCTCGGATTTCATGGCTTCTAACCATTTGTTGGAATTTGGGCCCACCGTCGCTTCTCCATAGCTTGTAGGTTCATTGTTGTCTAGTAACATGACCTTCAAGACAGGATTACTGTACCACTCTGAAGTAGTACGTATCCTTGTCACCCTACGAGGTACGGCAGTGACTTGATCCGAAACTTCATGATCATTATCATAAGCTTCTACTTCAATTGGTGTAGGTGCCACATGAACAACTTCCTGTGCCCTGATACACACTGGTTGAAGTGATGGTTCAATAACCATATCAAGTCTCCACCATCCTCCCACTCAACTCTTTCGAGAGAAACCTTTCCTCGAGAAAGGACCCGATTCTAGAAACAATTCATATTGCTTTCGGATCTGAATTAGGAGGTATACCCAACTGTTTTGGGTTTCCTATGAAGATGCATTTTATCCGCCTTGGGTTCGAGCTTATCAACCTGAAACTTTTTCATATAAGCGTCGCAGCCCCAAACTTTTAAGAAACGACAACTTAGGTTTCTCTAAACCATAATTCAAACGGTGTCATCTCAACGGAATTACGTGGTGCCCTATTTAAAGTGAATGTGGTTGTTTCTAATGCCTAACCCATGAACGATAGTGGTAATTCGATAAGAGACATCATGGCACGCACCATATCCAATAGGGTGCAACTATGATGTTCGGACACACCATCACACTATGGTGTTCCAGGCGGTATTAATTATGAAACAATTTCCACAATGTCTTAATTGTGTGCCAAAACTCGTAACTCAGATATTCATCTCTATGATCGTATCATAGACATTTTATCCTCTTGTCACAATGATCTTCTACTTCACTCTGAAATTACTTGAACCATTCAATAATTCAGACTTGTGTTTCATTAAGTAAATATTCTCAACATCTACTCGAATCATCTGTGAAGTAAGAATATAACGATATTCACTGCATGCCTCAGCACTCATTGGATTGGACACATCAAAATGTGTTACTTCCAACAAGTCGCTATCTTGTTCCATCTTACTGAAAACGAGGCTTTTCAGTCATCTTGCCCATGTGGTATGATTTGCATATCTCAAGTGATTCAAAATCAAGTGAGTTCAAACGGTCCATTTGCATGGAGTTTCTTCATGCATATATACCAATAGACATGGTTCGCATGTCTCAAACTTTTTCAAAAATGAGTGAGTCCAAAGATCCATCAACATGGAGCTTCTTCATGCGTTTTATACCATTATGACTTACATGGCAGTGCCACAAGTAAGTGGTACTATCATTACTATCTTATATCTTTTGGCATGAAAATGTGTATCACTACGATCAAGATTCAATAAACCATTCCTATAGGTGCAAGAGCACTCGTTCAGGTTTAATACTAATCTTGATGGTAGAGGGAGCGTGCGATGTTAGATCACATCAAACTTGGAAACACTTCCAACACATATCGTCATCTCACCTTTAGCTAGTCTCCGTTTCATTCCGTAGCTTTTATTTCGAGTTACTAACACTTAGCAACCGAACCGGTATCTAATACCCTGGTGCTACTAGGAGTACTAGTAAAGTACACATTAACATAATGTATATCCAATATACTTCTATCGACCTTGCCAGCCTTCTCATCTACCAAGTATCTAGGGTAATTCTGCTCCAGTGGCTGTTCCCCTTATTACAGAAGCACTTAGTCTCGGGTTTGGGTTCAATCTCGGGTTTCTTCATTGGTGCAGCAGCTGATTTGCCGTTTCATGAAGTATCCCTTCGTTCCCTTGCCCTTCTTGAAACTAGTGGTTTCATCAACCATCAACAATTGATGCTCCTTCTTGATTTCTACTTTCGCGATGTCAAACAACGCGAATACCTTAAGGATCATCATCTCTATCCTTGATATGTTATAGTTCATCACGAAGCTCTAGCAGCTTGGTGGCAATGACTTTGGGGAAACATCACTATCTCATCTGGAAGATCAACTCCCACTCGATTCAAGTGATTGTTGTACTCAGACAATCTGAGCACAAGCTCAACGATTGAGCTTTTCTCCCTTAGTTTGCAGGCTAAGAAAATCGTCGGAGGTCTTATACCTCTTGACATGGGCACGAGCCTGAAATCCCAATTTCAGCCCTCGAAGCATCTCATATGTTCCGCGATGTTTCGAAAAACGTCTTTGGTGCCTCTACTTAAACCATTTAACTGAACTATCACGTAGTTATCAAAACGTGTATGTTCGATGTTCGAAACATCCACAAACGACGTTTGGGGTTCAGCACACTAAGCAGTGCATTAAGGACATAAGCGTTCTAGTGTCCGCATAATCGCTACTGTCAACTTTCAACTATATTTTCTCTAGGAACATAACTAAAACAGTAGAATTATAGCGTGAACTGCGACATAATTTGCAAAAGGTCTTTTGACTATGTTCAGGATAATTAAGTTCATCTTATGAACTCCCACTCAGATAGACATCCCTCTAGTCATCTAAGTGATTACATGATCCGAGTCAACTAGCCCGTGTCCGATCATCACGTGAGACGGACTAGTTAACGTCGGTGAACATCTTCATGTTGATCGTATCTACTATACGACTCATGCTCGACCTTTCGGTCTCCGTGTTCCGAGGCCATGTCTGTACATGCTAGGCTCGTCAAGTTAACCCTAAGTGTTTTCGCTGTGTAAAACTGTCTTACACCCGTTGTATGTGAACGTAAGAATCCATCACACCCGATCATCACGTGGTGCTTAGAAGCGACGAACTGTAGCAACGGTGCACAGTTAGGGGAGAACACTTCTTGAAATTTGTGTAAGGGATCATCTTATTTACTACCGTCGTCCTAAGTAAACAAGATGCATAAACATGATAAACATCACATGCAATCAAATAGAGTAGTGACATGATATGGCCAATATCATATAGCTCCTTTGATCTTCATCTTCGGGGCTCCATGATCATCTTGTCACCGGCATGACACCATGATCTCCATCATCATGATCTCCATCATCGTGTCTTCATGAAGTTGTCACGCCAA
>NC_041389.1:270690122-270703470 GCF_002162155.2 Triticum dicoccoides
TCAACCAAGCGCACTGCATGCATTAGCGCGAGGCCGAGCAGGGGGTGGGGAGGGGGGGTCGTGACCCCCCCCTCCATATCCCCCTGCGAGGCCGAGCCTGGAACGAGCCGGAGCAGGCGGCGACGCGGCTTGCCGCGGCGCCGCATGCGTAGGCGAGTCGGTCATACCCCGTCGCCCCCCTGTCTATCTTAGGGTTTGGGGGGTGGTTTTGCGCGCGTCCCCTTTTATGGAAAAAACAGAATGTCCGCACTGCGCCTATCAACCAAGCGCACTGCGTGCGTTAGTGCGAGGCCGATCAGGGGGTGGGGTTCTTGTCGTCCTTCATTTATGTGTTGGGGCCCTTGTCATTTGTACTGCTTTCACCAACGTTGAGTACTGCACTTCGTGTAGCAAGTGTGTTTGTTGGGGCCCTTGTCGTTCTTCATTTATGCATGTACTGCACTTCACGGATACACTTGTTGAACTACCTTATGTTGGTTCTGTGAACTGTATTGACGTTTGTTTAAAAATGTACACGGATTATATTTTTTTAGATATATCAATATTAATTTTTATTTTTATATAATTACTATTTTTTGTGGATTGTTATGTTTTGTATGTGCATACTATGTTTTGGTGTCACTCATTAAATTTTTCAAAGTTGTGTATATACTTGTTCTAATGCAAACTAATTTCTACGAAAGCAATTATAAAAGAAATATTCGATATGAAGCAACGGACATTATCAAAATCTTGCATACATGAAACAAAGAACACCACAACGCTTAAAGTAAAGTGAGACTAAACACAGCTCTGATTTTTTCTAGTTGCTGTATTGGATTACAGCCTTGTTCTTCTTCTTCTTTTCTTCTTTGTCTCTTTTTGCCCTGTCCAGTCCCATTATGACATCGTAGATGATTCTCCATGACTCATATGTTGCGAATGCATCTATTGCTGCATACTTGATAAGCTTGTTTGGCAGTGGGCAAAATCCCCAGAGAGTATGGTCCTCCTTGTGGTTAATTTTTTTCTTCATGTCATTGTAGTGAATGTCTATCATCCTGCCAGCAACATCAGCCAAAGAGTCAAACTTCTTTTTATTGTATGGGTCTCTCCATTCCACCTGAATATCAATGTAGTTGTTGGAGTTGATATCCAAACCAGATACCTTCAGCTTGCTTTTGTCTCCTTCAATAGCGAATCCGACGAAGGTGTACTCATCATTCATCAGGAATTTGTCTAGTTCCATTGGCCTGCAATATATTTGTATAGAGTGAATATATTTTATTTCTTTAGAACTAGCAATGTTTTTTTTGTGTTTTCTGAAACTGAACTGCAATATGGATATCTGAATATGTTGCATTGAGCAGTTGCTAATACTTTGTTCAACATAACTATTAAATCTGATAATAGATTGCATAAACAATGCATGTTTTGTGTATGCTTGTATTCCTGAACCTAATTTCATACATGTTTTGTATGGTAATGTTGCAGTGAAGAAACTATAATTAAACCGTGTGTATTGCTAGATAATATAATTCAAGAATTGAACACATGAGTGACATACATGGAGCCAGATCAAAACTATCAATAAATTCATATGCCACGCTTTTTCAAGAATGAGAACCAAAGGTTAAATATTATGGCAATTGCAGTGAAGAAAATTTAAAATCAATATTGGCAAGCAACAGATATTCTTACCTATCTTTAGCTGCAGATATGTGGTAGACAAGGCATTCTTTTTCTACGCATAGCTTTAGTACCGCTGCACGCTGTGGCTTCTCGTAGTGTGTGTACTCGACATCAACACCGACTAGTTTGACGGGCATTCCGCCGAGCTTCCTCCTGAACGTGGACAGCATCTTGTCCACGTCTTTGCCCTTGCTTGTGCAAAGGACGTGGAGCTTGTGATTGCCGTGGAGGTGGACGTCGTGGAGCTCCCTGGTGTACTTGCGGCGCTGGTTGCAGAGAGGTGCATCCACCATGATTCTCGTGTGTTCTCTGGTGTTTGTTATAGAGAGAGAGGTTAGTGAAAGGAAGAGCGGAGAAGAAGATGCAATTGGGTTTTTTGGGGGGACAAAGCAGTTGTGTTTTCTCCTCTGCTCTGATTGACAGGACGTGGGAGAGGTGGAGTGGGGCGGTAGCGTGGTGGGGCTCTGTTTTAAGTTTACGTGGCAACTGCCGAGAGGTTCTGCTATGAGGAGGCTCTTGCTAGTGCGTTGGAAATCCGAAACGTCGTCGCCTCTTTTTTTGTGATTAGATCTATGTATTGACGCAACTGTCAGAAAATGTGATGATTGTATTTTCGGTCAATTGTCCAAGTCAGTGCACTTCTTTTCTATCAGAAACGAACTGCTCAGGTCCAAGTAGTGTACTGCAATTTGATTCACACAGATGTACTTTTTTTCTTCTCTTGATGGTGTTCTTTCTTTTCTTTTTTTGATCTTTGTGGTAATACAACGTTTGTGCGGATGGAGGGTAATGTGGCTAGGGGTTGTCGAAGTGTTTTGTTTAAGTAACAGTGCTGCATTCTTATTTCAGCCATACTGCATTGCAGAGCGAAGATAACTGCAATTCAGAAAAAAAATTGTGCTTCCACTTGGAGAACTGCGTTGTTGTACGTCGCTGACTGCATCTGTACGTTGACATTGGGCTTCCTGTGTTTTATTTATTAATATTCTTACAGTGCTGACGCATATTTTATTTTGTTTGTTGTTATTCATTTAAAAAAATGTTTGTCATTTTTTTTAATGTTTTATTTTTGAGCGTACTGTTTTTTCTTAGTGGGCTTTGTTGGCCATGTGTTCTGGTAGTGAAGACGGAATTGGGCCCAGGTCAGCCTATGAGCACACGGCTGGTTCCCGGTGCGCTGTGTGTGCGTCCTACTGTTTAGTCCCACCTCGCCCGCGGAAGGCGCGCCCGACTTGTTTATAAGCGCTGGCGAGGCATACTGGTCGAACTCCTCTGTATACTTATCTGGGCGCTTATACATGGCGCTCGCTGCTATATGCTATATGACCTGTGGGCCCATGTGCAACCGGCCCCATGCACTGTGACTCAGAACGACTTGCCTTCTGTGGGCGTAGACCTATTACGAGACTGGTTGGGGCCGGTGCCACCTGGGTGGTCAATTTTTTTTCTTTTTATATTTCTGCCCTGTGTGTTTTTTTTCAATGTTGGAGTGTGCACTGCATTGATCAGGGTTCTGTACTGCATTGTATACGCATTGCGTACTGCATGTACAGTTGTCAATTTTTTTTGTTTCCTTCTTTTTGCTATCAGTTAATCTTTTTTCCTAATGTATGGGAGTGCACTGCTTTGTAAATCATACCTGTACTTCACTCATTATGGTTCTGTGCTGTACTTTCGTGTACTTCCGGACTGTATTGAATTATTTTACGTGTTTTGTGTTTTTCTATTTGTGTTTTTGCTCTTATGTATTCCTTTTTTGAAATTTATGTCCGTGCACTGCTTTGTTGGGTATGTTAAGACTTCATTCGACAAATTCAGTGTACTGCATTCGTGCGCAACTTGCACTGCATGCGTCCTGTTTGCATTCTGTACGACAATTTCATCACCAGCAAGCTAAGTTCAACAGAAAGCAAACTAACATAATCAGAGTTCATCATTACAGGCGATTGTGCATGGCAAGCAAACTAGGTTCAGCACACAAGCAAACTAACGATACATAAGCAAACAACAGAAAGCAAATTTGATGATAATTCTAAAAGAACGCTGGCATCCTTGGCTCCTGGCCGGCACCATCTTCTTCTTCACCAGTCAGGCTCTCCCCATCCCCAGCTGCTCCTGGTGCGCTTGTTGGGTGGCTCCTCCTTCTCCAGCTTTGCACGGCGAAGGCCGGCCTGGGTGAGGGTGATGCGGTTCCATCTCTCGTACGCTGCGTAGGTGTCCTTTGCCGCGTACTCGATGTGCCTCCTGGACAGAGGCAGGATGGCCCAGTGCTGGTGCTCGGCGTCGGTGATCTTCTTCTTCATGTTGTTGTAGTAGTCGTCGATGAGCACGTCGGAGACGTCTCCGAGGGAGTCCAACGGCTTGGTTGCGTCTGGCACCCTCCACTCCTTCTGGATGTCGACGAAGTTGGCGACCTCCAGTTTGACGCGCTCCAGCCTGGTTTTGTCACCGTCGATGGAGAAGCCTGCAAAGGTGTACCTGGGGTCGGCGAGGAAGTTGTCGAAGACGGTGCATCTTTCAGTGTCACTCATTTGGAAGAGCAGCACCGGGTGATTCTTGCCGATGGAGAGCTGGCAGAGGGCGGGTTTCTGCGTCGCTTCAGGGTCGTTGTCGTACTCGAGATCAATGCCGACGATCTTGTGGCGCTGGAGGCTGAGGTAGCGCTCGTACTGCGCGAGGGTGATCGCCATCTGCTTCTTATCGTTGGTGTGGATGACGTGCAACTTGGTGTTGCCGTGCGCCTCGACGGCGTTGTCGCCCTTGTACTCGTCGGTGAACGTCATCGCCGATGGTGGGAGCGCAATGGATACTTGTGTTGTTGTGGATGAGAAGGCCTTTGGCAGGGGTCTGAATTTAAGGGGAGGGCGCGGGGTGGGATGGCCTCGTCGGATGAACTGCACGATCGCGCTGATGATGCGGTTGTGCGGATCGTGGGTTGGTTTTGCATCTGTGATCGTGGGCTTTTGGCGATGGAACTGCTCCGATCGGGTGTATGTATGCGAACGTGGGTTTTTTTAAGGTGGGTTTTTTTTATTAGCACATTTTTTTTAACCATCACCTTTTTCTATTCGAACGGGCGTTTTGTTACGTTTTGTAGATGCATCCTGTGCGATAATGAACTGCATTATAATATAGCCCTGCACTGCATCATCTAGAATTCAGTACTGCACTTGTGTATACATGTGCGTACTTCATTGTTTTTTGAGTTTATTTACGTGTCGGGGTAATCAGGAACTAGATTGCCATACCGCACTGCATCGTGTAACGTAGTGCACTGTATTGTTTACAGCTACGTACTGCATCTTGTGGGGGGGCCCCTTTTTTAACTTATTGTTTTTTCTTAGTTGGCCTTGTTGGGCCTTTGTTCGGCTAGTTTAGATACATACTTGGGTCCAAGTCGGCCTGTGAGCACGGCTTGGTTCCCGTTTCGCTGTGTGTGCGTCCTAATGTTTAGTCCCACATCGCTAGCGGAAGGCGCGCCCGACCTGTTTATAAGCGTTGGCGAGGCATACTGGTCGAACTCCTCCGTATACTTATCTGGGTGCTTATACACGGCGCTCGTAGCTATATGCTCTATGACCTGTGGGCCCATGTGCAACCGGCCCCATGCACTGTGGCTCAGAACGACTCCCCTTCTGTGGGTGCAGACCTATTGCGAGACTGGCTGGGGCCTGTAGCACCTGGGTGGTCAATTTTTTTTAGTAAATCATGCGTGCACTGCATTGATTTAGTTTCAGTACTGCATGTGCACGCATACCATACTGCACATTTTCTCGGCTACATTTTTGTGCATTGCATTGGTATCATTTTTCTTTATTGTTTTTCATCTTTCGTATCCTTTTTTCTTAGTGTACGGGTGTGCACTGCATTCCTCATAGTTCTGTGCCGCAGGTGTACACATCTTGCACTGCGTGCATCCTTCTTTGTGCCAAAAAGCACGTACTACACTTCATGCACACATATAGTGAACTACCTGGTACGAATTTGGAGAACTGCACACATAAAATGGTCCGTGGATTATAATTTTTCAGAGTATTATTTTTTAATGATCTGTGGTTTTGTTCGTGGGAATTTCTGAAGTCAAAGTACACCTTCTTTTTTCGTTCCTCTTTCTTTGGTAACATAAGCTTTCATTGATTGTCCTTTATTCTTGGGAACATAATTTCCATTAAGTCCCCTTTAATTTTTAGTTTTGACCTTTTTGCATTCCTCTTATATAAATGAAGGCTAGCTTATACCCTTCGTTTGCATTTCATTTTTCTCCTCTAGCCGCAAGTTCTCTCCTTTCTCTAGGTTTTTGTTGCGATGGCTCCAGGCCCCTGTGCGTATCTCTTCTGCTATGGCCATGGTTGTGGTGTGCCGACGTACTGCAATTGTTTAGCTTGCTCGCAGGCCCGTCGTGCTCGTCGTGGTGGGAAGGTATTGTGCCGAACTGGGCGAGCCGAGCAGCTTGCATATGGTATAGTATTCACAGAAGGATTGGATATGGGCCAGATCAACGTATCTGCGTTCTATTCTGCGCTGCTTCGCCGTGGCCTTGGTTGCACGAGTCCTTTTGTCCATCAGCTTACGCCAACAGATGTGGAGACTCACTACAAGATGGTATGTTTTGTTATATATGATTTTTTTTTCTTAGTGTTTTTTTGTATAATTCCATTGTATCCTGAACTTGTAGTATTTTAGGAACGCACTTTTTTCTTTGTGTTTTTTGAAGTGTACTGCAATGTGTTCTTATTTTCTTGTTTTTTTTCCTTGTGTGCATGTAGCTTATGTTTTAGTTTACAGGTTGCAATATGTGAACTGCTTATATATTAGCTGAGCACTTCATATTTCTACATTTTTTGCAATTTTGTATGGTGTGTACTACATGTAGCTAGTCTTTAGCACTGCATTATTGTTCGAAGAGAACTGCATATTTGTAAGTTCCATACTGCATATTAAAAACATTTTATATGTACTACTTGTTGGACTGTTGTGCACTTCATCTATCTCTATTCAAAACATGAGAATTGTACTGCTAGTTTCGTTCTCAAACAGTTTTATTATTTTTTACAGAAAATTGCTCAGCGAGCTGTTAGGTATGTGCGGCTCAAGAAGAAAGGAATTCTTGAAGTTGTTCTTGGTAATGGATACCTTAAACCAGCCAAGTACAGTGTAAGCGTTGACGGGCGGCTGTGTCTGCACAAAGGGTGGAAGGAATTTGTCATTGATAGCGGCCTGAAGTCTGAGCAAGTTGTTGTCCTCAACTTCTTTGAACTCGAGGATCGTACTGTTAGAATCACGTTTGACGTGATTGACTAAGGTTATGAGGTTGATTTGTAATAAGTACTTCTGCGTGTTGAACGCTTTTCATCTTTGTGATGTGTTTTGTAATAAGCACTTTTGTGATCTGAACCGCTTCAATTATTATTCAACGGTAAATTTGTGTTTGCATGGTTACAATATGTGAACTGCTTATAAGTCAGCTGAGCATTACATGTTTCCACATTTTTTCCCAATTTGCATGGTGTGTACTACATGTAGTTAGTCTATAGTACTGCATGATAGTTCGAAGCGTACTGCATTTTTGCAAGTTCCATATTGCATATTGAAATGCTTTTTATATGTACTACTTGTAGGACTGCAACTAGCTAACAGCATTTTTTACATGGTTTTTGAATCAAAATGTGTCAATGTTTTACTCAAGACTGCAACGAGCTAACAACATTAGACATGCTACATGGTTTACACAAAATTTAAACTGATACATAAGTCATAGAGTTAAGCAAACTGCTATGCATACGATAAATTTATTGTTTGTTCATCTATTTGGTCGTTAGCCTGCTGCTTCTGCGCGGTGACTGGAGCGTGTCTAATGTTGCACTTTGTTTTGTTTTCCATGGCGGTGTTGCTGGTTCTTGTCTCTACACCTTTGTGTTTGTAGCCCCTCGCGTGCTGGTTGATGGCTGCTTTTGTTTTTCAGCGCTGTGAAATGCATCCTTCTTTGCTCCCCGCGCGCTGGTTGATGGCTGCTTTTGTTTTTTAGCGATGTGGACTGCATCCTTCTTTGCTCCCCGCATGCTGGTTGATGTCTGCTTTTGATTTCTAGTGTTGTGAACTGCATCCTTCTTTGCTCCCCGCGTGCTGGTTGTTGGCTGCTTTCGTTTCCAGTGGTGAGAACTGCATCCTTCTTTGATCCCCGCGTGCTGGTTGATGGTGGTTTTCGTTTTCCAGTGCTGTAAACTGCATCCTTCTTTGATCCCCGTGCGCTGGTTGAAGCATTTCCTCGTGGTGGTCTTGTTGATATTGTTTCTTCATGTTCTTCGTCCTCTTCACTCTCTTCAGTCTCTTCACTCTCTTCTTCCTCTTCATCATCTTCATCATCTGTTTCTTCATAAGCCACTGTTTCTTCAGTTTCTTCATGTTCTTCATCCTCTTCACTCTCTTCTTCTTCCTCCTCTTCTCCATCTGCTTCTTCATAAGCTATTTCTTCTTCAGTTGTGTCATCATATTCTTCTTTGATCTCGCCTTCTTCGTCTTCCTCATTTTCTGATCCTTTTCTTTTTCTTTTGAGGCAGGTTCTTGAATTGTGTCTCTTCCTCTTTTTGCAGATGCTACAACGTCTCGGTTTCGTCCGTTTCTTAGTGTTGTGAGTGGAATTTATGTTTTCTTGTGCATCTCCATGTCCTCGTTTTCCTTGTTCATTTCTTTTTTTACACGTCCTGGAATTGTGGCCGCTGACTTCATTACATGTTCTGCACATTCTTACTCCCAGTGGGCGACCATCACTGTCCAGCTCAGGCTGTGGCTTACCATTTTTGTCATCATTTTTCTCCTTGGATGCCACCTTTTTCTGTTTTGCGTCTCCCCCTTTCGTTCTTCCTCTTGTGTTTGAAACAGGAGGTGCAAGAATTGTTTCTTTTTTGATAGCACCAGTTCCAATGTGTTCAGTTTTTTCTTCTTGCTCGTCTTTATTGTCATGTTGGTATTTCTCTGCTTGCTTTAGTTTTGCTGCTTCTTCTTCTTCTTCGTTGAGCACGTCAACTTCCTCTATCAGTGCCCTCAAACTAGACAACGCTCTGTGGCACCCAGCGTCTGACCTTGTCGCTCTGTTTGCAAGGTCCATTGCTGTTTCTGTCAGCAATTTTCTACGACAAAAAAGCGAGGTTCCATCTGGTGCTGTTTGTTCATAGTCTCTTCTGTCAAACGTTGCATCTGATCTTGCGTTATGGGTGTATCTCTTCATGATGTACACCTCAGGAATGTTGAGTACTCTCAAATGAGAAAGCATGCATAAGACATGGACGCAGAACAGGCCTGCAGACAAACACATTTTTTTGTGTTCTGTAAGTGAACTGCATGAAATTAGTAAACATATTTTTTTTTCATTATTTGTTCATTTTTTAAAGAAGTGAACTTCATTTGGTTTCGTGAATTACACATGCATATGTACTTTTAAATTTCAGTAAGTTAGCTTTCGTGCATGACTATGAGAATCTAGAATTTTTTTTTGTTAGGAGTCTCACCTGTGTGTGTCCAGAGTTTGCACTCACATTCATAGACACCTTTCTCTTCATCGGCGACCACTTGGAAATTATGCATTGCTCAATCAAATGCATCCGATCTGTTGTAGTGGTGTACTAGATACTTTGTCGGGTTCTCAGGGCACCGTTCTGCTCTGAATGCAGTGCTATGGTAGAGCGTTTCTTTGAAATCTGCAAACACTGCTCTTGTATACACTTTTGATAGCTGAACTTCGAAGCCAAACTTTGTTGTTGTTTTTACCTCTGACTGCATGATCACAAATGCACTGTTACGATCCAGAGAAATGAAAAAATTATTTGTTTTTTTATTCATATTTTTTAAGCAGTTTTTGATTGACATTTTGTTTACCTCATTTGCTACTGTCTCTGCGTGCTCGACGGCCTTCCAGGTCTGAATGCACTTGTCCACCTGCTGAGCAAACAGATGGAGATCATGCTTCTCCCTGACAAAATTTTTCTTCAGTATGCGGTTCATGCTCTCACTTCTCTGTGTGGAAGTCATCCGAGAAAATTTCCTTGTAGTAAGCTGAGATCCACTCGTGCCTGTCATCCCACAGTGAATTCATCACTTCTTCGTCTTGCAAGTTGTACCTCTGAATGAGGTTCTTCCATGCTCGTTCAAATTCTGACGGCATTAGTGGGTGGTTCAGCACTGCATTGAGTTCGTCCTTGAGCTTCTCGTGCGCCTTATACAGCAAGGCGAGCTAGTCCTTGTACTTCTTCATGATATGCCACCAACACAGCTTATGCAGAGTTTGTGGGAGGATAGTTTTTAATGCTGCCTTCATCGAAGAACACTGGTCTGAGAAGAGACAAATAGTGTTTTTTTATTAAGTTGTTTGTGTGTTTGCAAGATAGATGGAAGAAATATAAGTGCATAAAACAATACAAAACGTAAGTACGCAGGTGTTTTTTATTTTTTGTACCTGTGAGTATGCAGATTGGCGGCTTGTTGTTCATACACCTCAGAAAGGTTTTGAAAACCCACTCAAATGATGGTATTGTTTCATCTTGCACGGTGCAACAGCAAATATGGTGCTTTGTAGATGATGGTTCACCCCCCACAAACACTCCCAGCGGCATGTGGAATTTGTTAGTTTTATACGTCGTGTCAAATGTAACGCAGTCTCCAAAATCTTCATACGATCCTCTACAACTTGTGTTCTCCCAAAAGACGTTTCTTACACGGTTATCTACATCAACGTCATAATCATAGAAGAACTCTGGGTTTATCTTTTGCATTTTCTCAAAGAAATTCAGAAG
This sequence comes from Triticum dicoccoides, assembly GCF_002162155.2. Classification (NCBI taxonomy): domain Eukaryota; kingdom Viridiplantae; phylum Streptophyta; class Magnoliopsida; order Poales; family Poaceae; genus Triticum; species Triticum dicoccoides. Next base: position 270,700,580 of record NC_041389.1, read on the forward strand.
TTTCTTGACATCATCTTCAGACTCTTCTCTGGCAAACTTCTGTTTCCTGCATTTTCATAGACAATTCATACTTATCTCACCAAAACAGGGAATAATTACAGACAGAATGCTCAAGAGATATGCTCTGTTACGTGCTTACCTGTTTACCCAGTCGCGGCTAGTATGTCCCATGTACTGCAGACCACCGGACATACGCAACAGCGTCGACATCATCTGAGCATGTGTGTGGTTGTCCAGTTGCATGTCTTTCACTAACTGGTCTATCAAAGGATCGTCTTTTTTGTGCGATCGCATGTGCAAAAGCATCCCGGGGCTTTCCAGCATCTTGTGATTGTGGTTGAGTTGAACCATTTCTATCACAAATTTGCCATCCTTCCTTTTTTTGACTCTAATCTTTGCATTGCAGCCAATCCTTTTTGATGTCTTCTGACGTACCCGGTGATAATCTGACACAGCCTGCTTGTGGACCCCTTCTCTTGAGCAGACAATGTAGGCATTTGTCCTGTGTTTTGCCCTCTTGCGTATGCCAAACCCTGCACATCTTGCATAATTGTTGTAAAAGTCTCATGCCTTTTCATACGTGGTGAACTTCATTCCAGCAGCAGGTACGAGGTTGAGCGGCATGTTTTTATCCTGCATTAATCGAAATGCTATATGAGAAAATTTGTTCTGTTCTGTTTTTTGAATACGAGGAGTGCATACGAGTTTAATAAAGCATTTGCAATGTTCCTAGCCAAAGCTCACAAGAAATATCAGTGTGCACTGCAATGTTATCTGAATGGACTGCAACTATTTTATTTTTCAGACCATAAACTTACATGTGTGTAGAGTCGTTCGCCTGATGGTGTTTGCAGCTCGCCGGGTTGTATTGGACATGGCGGGGTTATAGCAGATGTGTGTAGTTGAGGATCTCGCGACGGTAACAGTGAGGAGGATTTCTACCTGCTGTTTACTTTTGACCGAGGCACCGTTGGTGGTCGCAGCGTCGAAGTTGATGCAACAGGTCTGGTTGGAGCTCTGTTTTTCGGTGCAGCAGGTGGACGCTGAGCTCTGTTTTGGGGTGCGGCAGGTGGACGTGGTGGTAATCCAGTGTTGTGACGATGTCTTGGTGGATCATCATCATCTGCTGCAACATCATGTTCAACTGCGTCATCATTATCTGTTCGGACATGCTGTCCAAACGTAGTGAACTCGTGCTTATACTCTGGGTTGAGAACTGTTATCGGCTCATCTTCATTGTCATCGTCTTCATCATCGCGTTGGTGAGTGCCTTCCCAGACGAATGTGACATCATCGTCATCTTCAACTACATCTTCTTCCTGGGAAAAATCTTCTTGTGGAGAGTACTGCACCCTGTTTGTCATCGTGAAGAATCCATGAGGAATCTCAGGGGTAACCCAGCCAGTATCTCTGTCAGAAGAATATCCACTCTTCTGAAAGTCGTTGTTCTCAGTGCTGTCAATTATGCGCGGCATTTTGTATCTGCTAAACATCATCTCGTGCACACAAAATGACCGAGCTGCATTGTCAGGTTAAATGAACTGAATCATGCGAACTGCAATGTGTTCAAAATGGTACTGCCGAAGCATTGCACGGTGACTGCATCACCCCTCAAGGTGAACTGAAGCAACCGCACTGCATCGTTATACGTAATGAACCTATACAAGCGTACTGCATTTTCCCCCACAACAAACTGAAGCAACCGCACTGCATAAGTTTTGTACTGCATAATCACGCGCTGTACTACTTGTACTGATTTGTCTACGATAACTACACTGAGATGGTATAGGAAGTGTACTGCTTACCTCGTGATGCAGTGATTTCTTGCGTTTACAGGAGGAAGTTCCCTTCTCGTCCGCCTGCACAACTTTCACGTTCGCCCGTGCAGTCCACTTGCCCTTCAGAAGTTCATGGGCGGTCTGGACGTTGCTCAATGTGAACGGGGAAGGAGGATTTGCTCTGAAGGTTGATGCAGACTTATTCCAAGAAGCTACAGTGGATGAAGCAACCTTGCGCACACTCCTCCTTGCTCGAATTGGTTTGATGTCGAGGCAGCACCAATCCACATCTGATGAATTACAGCTAATTGCAGGCCCTGAGGAGTTCGGTGGCGGCGCTACCGAGCTGCTGCCGTGGAAGAAAGCCGATAGGCTGGTGTTGCTCGGTGCCTGCCGCGGAAGAAGGCCGAGAGGCGACGGGCGGCGTCGCTGCCTGGCCACTGTCACGGAAGAAGGCCGGGAGGGGAGGGGCGGCGTCACTGCCGGCCGCTGCCGCGGAAGAAGGCCGGGAGGGGGGGGGCGGCGGCGCTCCCAGGCCGCCCCCGCGGAAGAAAGCGGGGAGGGGAAGGGCGGCATCTCTCCCAGGCCGCCGCCGCGGAAGAAGGCCGGGAGAGGAAGGGCGGCGGCTAGCCCAGGCCGCTGCCGCGGTAGAAGGTCGGGAGGGGAGGGGCGGCGACTCGCCCAGGCCGTTGCCGCGGTAGAAGGCCGGGAGGGGAGGGGCGGCGACGCGATCTGGGTGGTGTGCAGAATAAGGTGTTTTGGTGTGCAGAATAAGGTCTTAAGGGGTGTTATCATAATAGACCCACCATATATATATATAGTGTTACTATTCATCACCCAGGGTGCAGAATAAATTATTCTTCACCCGAGGTAATATTACGATTATTTCATAAATAAATTATGTTTCAAATACAAATAATTACGGTCATATTGATTCACTGCATAAAATTTGGCATAAAAAAAGTCAGAAGACCAGAAAAATTACATTTTATGTACATTTTACACTATATTTTTACATCTGTATTTTACGTAACATAAAATATTTTTTACAGCGTTTATATATTTTCTTACATTCTCTTTTTATGTCTGAAATAAGACAAAATTTAAGGAACG
>NC_041389.1:270703683-270707085 GCF_002162155.2 Triticum dicoccoides
TATTCTGACCTTTTCTTATGTCAAATTTTACACAATGAATCAATATGACTGTAACTATTTATATTTGAAACATAATTTATTTATGAAATGATCGTAAAATTACCTCGGATGAAGAAATAACTTTTTCTGCACCCAGGATGATGAATAGTAACACTATATATATATATATATATATATATATATATATATATATATATATATAATCCTCACATACACTCAATGAATACACGAACCACCCCGTCTACAAAGCATAGCAAACTACAACTACCATGATTTGTAAAAGACGGGAAGATAGCTCAACAGCATATAGCAAAATAATATAGTAATCCTATACATGCATATATTCATAGTGTGATATAACTACATGCATAGAAAACAATAGGTAAAGGATGATCAACATGTAACTTGCCTTGGTTCTGGTTCAGAAAGTCACACTCCTGACAATAGTTCGTGTCGCACTCCGGACAATCTACACGTTTCACACAATTCAACAAATCAATCACCAGAACACGAAAAGAACCAAAACAAAACCAACAGCAAGAAAACCATTTTAAAACTCAACAACATTAGCTTAATAGAAACTAAATTGCATTACGATCACAATGCAAAAAGAAACACTCAAAAATGGCAAACAGTTTGAAAGATACGGCCTCCAGAAGATTTGATTCAAATTCAAACGAATTCAAATTTGAACAGTGCAAACGTGTGCAATTGGTACTGTGATAATGTGCTGATTTTTGTGAGTGCATAGGAAAAAGAATTACCTAATTTGGACAAATATACTAAGAGTTATAGCAAATTGAAATTTGGATTAAAATCTGGAAAAGAAACAAAAGGCAGCAGAAAACGCCTGGAACTGCAGCAACTCCTGCGCGTGCACTGTAGCCGTGCCACGTGGCAGCGGGCGGTTGGCCGAAAAACCTCCTGTGCATGCGTGCTCACCGTTTGCAGAGGAAAACGACGGCGGCTTCGGGCGTTGGCGGCGGTGGCTCTCCGGCGAGTCTCCGGCGAAGGTGAAGCAACGGATGGGTGCGGCGGTGAGTGGCGGAGGTGGTGGTGGTGTTCAACGGCGGCGGGGCGTCCTCTGCGGGCGGCGGTGACGACGTGAACGTGGTGTGCTCCATCGGCGGCGGACGAGCTTCAGTTGCTCGCTCCGGTGGCTCTCTGCCCACGAAAATAAGTCAGCGAAGCGCGGCTTCGAGGGGGAAAGCGAAGGGTGCAAGCGGCTGAGCTCTGCGAGTTCTTACGGCGATGGCAACGACCGGCAAACGGCGGTGGCGGACGGATCTCCAAGACAAGATGCGTTTCGCCCTAACCAGAGCGTGCGGCGATGGAGAAGATCGAGGAGGGGATGCGAGGGTTCGTCGAGGGCGTGGGCTCGCGTAGGCCACTCAGGCGCGCACGGGGTCAACCAGGGCGCCGGGTCGAGTCGGGCTCGTGCTCGGGTGCGCGTGCGGCGGCGCGTCCGACTCGGAGTGGAAGACAGCGGCGCGGGTTGGGTGCGAGTCAGGTGCGGGTCCCCCCGGTCAGTGGCCTGAGGCGACGGCGGATCGGGCGTGGCGCTGCTGGCTGCTGCGTACCGCTTCGCAGGAAGCTGGGCCGCGGCGATGGGCCGGTTGGCTGGCCGGCTGGCTGGCCCTGTTTTTTTTTATAAACGAAAACTACAGCAGCAGAACAAAATAAATAAAATAAAATACACAATATAAATTCTAAATAAAATACCTAGACACACAGTCAAAAATCTATACTGCTAATTCTAAATATACTAAATCTGGTCAGGTTTAGTTTACCAGATTTTTTTGACTTTTTCTTCTCAGTGAAAAATCAGACCAATCGGAAGAGGACACGCTATTTACTGGGGAATACGGCCAGATGCGATTCTGGGTGCAGTTAGCGATTTTGCATGGGTTGTCACATTCCTTTTGTCTTTTGGTGGTTGTGAGATGTGAGCTGTGCATGCATGGATGTGACCACGTGATGGATTACTACGATGTGTGGTTTGCATGTTCATGGTAGTACGTGTACGTGTCATGGGTTTTGGAATTTTTTTTGTCTGGTTTATCCTAAACAGACGGCTCTAGATGTTTTATATTTCTTCTTTGCTGGCTAATAGAGATATTGCCACGTAATGGATTTGCTTACAATTGGTCTAGACGATTGACACGTGATGCTTCCTTGTAATTAGGCGGTGCCGCTTTGGTTCTCTCGAGAAGGATCCCAGCCGTAGATGCTCCGCCGCTTTAAACTCTGCCCCAATGACGTGCACGACTCAAGGACCAATTCGCTGCCATACGGTCCTATAAATTGGGTCTCCTCCTTCACCTTTTACCATGTCCTCGCTCGAGCTTTGCTCCATCGTGCGCGTCTCTCGGATTCTGATTGCGCTCAAATCCGTAATCCTCCATTCCTCGACCTCGCTGTCGGCCAACGCCTTGCCGGAGTCGTCACCGCCGACCCCATGCACCACGGCTCCAGCCCCGACGCCAGCAGCCGCCGTGCGCGCAGCTCCCGCAGCAGGCGATGCTCCTCCCGGCCCAGGTCGTCGTAGTAGTCGTCATCTCCGCCGTCGTCGTGGTAGACGGCTTCCTCTGCCGCCGCCAGGCTCATGGTTGTGAATATCAACCGATCCATCTCTCTTGCGACGTGCCCGGGCGCAGGAGCGAGTGGAGCAGCAGCTGGTTGCTGGCCGTGGTAGGGCTCTGCTGCTGACGCTATTCTTGCAAGACCTCGCCCGTCCTTCCGACCATGCTGCCGGCTCCCCGTGCCCCTTTCAGCGCAGCGCCGGCCTTCATCTTCGCTGTAAGCAGCCGAGGTGAAGCAGGAATGCAGGATCGCGGATGCCGCATCTGCGAGGAAGGCGGAACCCAGGCCGAGGCGGCGCGAGGTCGACGCAATGGCTGCGGGCTCGAGCAGCTGGTGTGTGCGGTGCTGACCGACGTCAGAGGAGGACGCATCCAGGCGGTAGATGGTGCGGTGGACAGCCAGCGGTGGTCGAAAGTGGGAGGCCCTGTGGTGCCGGCGGGCGCCTTTTAATTTTTTTAGGTGGCGAGCCTCCGCCCTCCGTTGCATCTGCCGGCGCCGATGACCCCACCGTCGTCCAGTGCTTCTGCCGGCGACAGCATGGCGTGTCTCGAGGCGTGCCTGTGTGCCAGTAACAACGCGGGGAGCCGAGGAGCATGGTCTTTCCCCAAGCTGGACGCCGGCTGTCCACCGCCAGTAGCTCTGCTCGGACGAGTCGTACGCGTCGGCGAGTGTAGGGAACCGATCGCATGCGGCTGTGTGGTCCTGCGTCAGCGGTGTTAGAGTACACTATGTATATACCGTACAGCGCATGTATATGGTCAACTGCTGTACGTGTGATCGTGGCACGCGATCTGTGCGTAGTGGTTCATGGACCCCATA